>NW_022265648.1:0-42500 GCF_002021735.2 Oncorhynchus kisutch | reverse complement strand
TTGGAAATTGCTTCCAAGGATGAACCAGACTTGTGGAGGTCTACACATTTTTTTCTGAGGTCTTGGCTGATTTCTTTTGATTTTCGACATGATGTCAAGTAAGGATACACTGAGTTTGAAGGTAGGCCTTGAAATACATCCACAGGTACACCTCCAATTGACTCAAATTATGTAAATTAGCCTATCAGAAGCTTCTAAAGACATTACTTAATTTTCTGGAATGTTCCAAGCTGTTTAAAGGCACAGTCAACTTACTGTATACAAACTTCTGACCCACTGGAATTGTGATACAGTGAATTTTAAGTGAAATAATTTGTCTGTAAATAATTGTTGGAAAAATTACTTGTGTCATGTACAAAGTAGATGTCCTAACCGACTAAACTATAGTTTGTTAACAAGACATTTGTGGAGTGGTTGAAAAATTAGTTTTAATGACTCCAACCTAAGTGTATGTACTTCTGACTTCAACTGTAGGTAGAGAGGGAGGTAGAGAGAGGTAGAGAGGGAGGTAGAGAGAGAGGTAGAGAGGGAGATAGAGGGAGAGGTAGAGAGGGTGAGGTGGAGAGGTAGAGTGGGAGAGGTAGAGAGGGAGAGGGAGGTAGAGCGAGAGAGAGAGAGAGAGAGGTAGAGAGGGAGGTAGAGAGAAGTAGAGAGGGAGGTAGAGAGGGAGGTAGAGAGAGAGAGAGAGAGAGAGAGAGAGAGAGAGGTAGAGAGGGAGGTAGAGAGAGGTAGATAGGGAGGTAGAGAGGGAGATATAGAGGGAGCGGTAGAGGGAGAGGGAGGTAGAGAGAGAGAGAGGTAGAGAGGGAGATAGAGGGAGAGGGAGGTAGAGAGAGAGGTAGAGAGGGAGGTAGAGAGGGAGATGTAGAGAGAGAGAGAGAGGGAGATAGAGGGAGATAGAGGGGGAGATAGAGGGAGAGGTAGAGGGAGGTAGAGAGGGAGATAGAGGGAGAGAGGGAGATAGAGAGGGAGGTAGAGGGAGGTAGAGAGAGAGAGGTAGAGAGAGAGAGGTAGAGAGGGAGAGAGGTAGAGAGAGAGAGAGAGGTAGAGAGGGAGGTAGAGAGGGAGATAGAGAGAGAGGGAGGTAGAGGGAGAGGTAGAGAGAGAGAGAGAGAGAGAGAGAGAGAGAGGGAGATAGATAGAGGGAGATAGAGAGGGAGATAGAGGGAGAGGTAAAGAGGGAGATAGAGGGAGAGGTAGAGAGGGAGATAGAGGGAGAGGTAGAGGGAGATAGAGAGGGAGATAGAGGGAGATAGAGGGAGAGGTAGAGAGGGAGAGTAAATCAGCCAAGGTTAGTTTAACAGGGGAGATGTGACCTTTACTGCAGGGAGGAGAGAGAGATCTGAGGGACTGACAGGAAAGAGAGAAGGGACAGAGACTGCAGCAGGACTCCATTACTCAACACCGGTCCCATTCTAGCCTGACCCAGCCCAACTCCTCCTCCCCGTCAGTATGTTTACCAAACCCAGCCACATCCCCTCTCACCTAGACCAACCCCAGGCTCTCTCCACCAGCCTGACCCAGCCACATCCCCTCTCACCTAGACCAACCCCAAGCTCTCTCCCCCAGCCTGACCCAGCCACATCCCCTCTCACCTAGACCAACCCCAGGCTCTCTCCCCCAGCCTGACCCAGCCACATCCCCTCTCACCTAGACCAACCCCAGGCTCTCTCCCCCAGCCTGACCCAGCCACATCCCCTCTCACCTAGACCAACCCCAAGCTCTCTTCTCCCCCAGCCTGACCCAGCCACATCCCCTCTCACCTAGACCAACCCCAGGCTCTCTCCCCCAGCTCCAGTCCTGCCCAGCGGAACGAGGCCAGAGATTTGGACAAACATCGCTCCAGGATGCAGTCCTGCTGAGTTGGGAATTGGGCTCCCCCCGTCAATCCTCGGACCCCCCCCCGCCCACAGCAGGAACAGGAAGTCCAGCAGCAGTGAGCCACAACACAAGTTGTCTGTCTATAAATATCAGGAGTGTGTAGTCTTAGATTACATCCCAAATGGCACCCTATTCCCCTATATAGTGCACTGCTTTAGACCAGGGCCCTATAGAACCCTATTCCCCTATATAGTGCACTGCTTTAGACCAGGGCCCTATAGAACCCTATTCCCCTATATAGTGCACTGCTTTAGACCAGAGCCCTATGGCACCCTATTCCCCTATATAGTGCACTACTGTTGACCAGGGCCCTATAGCACCCTATTCCCTATATAGTGCACTACTGTTGACCAGGGCCCTATAGCACCCTATTCCCTATATAATGCACTACTGTTGACCAGGGCCCTATAGCACCCTATTCCCCATAGAGTGTGATGCATTTGAACAGGGCCCCTAGGGAACAGGGTGCTCTTTGGGATGCTCCCTGTGTGCTCTGTATTTCCTGGAATAGCCCTGACAACAGATAAAGACATAAGCCTCTCAGAGAGTTAACACTCATCCCTGTCAAGACTCCCCCTGACAACAGATAAAGAAGACATAAGCCTCTCAGAGAGTTAACACTCATCCCTGTCAAGACTCCCTCCTGACAACAGATAAAGCCTCTCAGAGAGTTAACACTCATCCCTGTCAAGACTCCCCCTGACAACAGATAAAGCCTCTCAGAGAGTTAACACTCATCCCTGTCAAGACTCCCCCCTGACAACAGTTAAAGAAGACATAAGCCTCTCAGAGAGTTAACACTCATCCCTGTCAAGACTCCCCCCTGACAACAGATAAAGCCTCTCAGAGAGTTAACACTCATCCCTGTCAAGACTGCCCCTGACAACAGATAAAGCCTCTCAGAGAGTTAACACTCATCCCTGTCAAGACTCCCTCCTGACAAATCAAATCAAATGTATTTATATAGCCCTTCGTACATCAGCTGATATCTCAAAGTGCTGTACAGAAACCCAGCCTAAAACCCCAAACAGCAAGCAATGCAGGTGTAGAAGCACGGTGGCTAGGAAAAACTCCCTAGAAAGGTCAAAACCTAGGAAGAAACCTAGAGAGGAACCAGGCTATGTGGGGTGGCCAGTCCTCTTCTGGCTGTGCCGGGTGGAGATTATAACAGAACATGGCCAAGATGTTCAAATGTTCATAAATGACCAGCATGGTCGTATAATAATAAGGCAGAACAGTTGAAACTGGAGCAGCAGCACGGTCAGGTGGACTGGGGACAGCAAGGAGTCATCATGTCAGGTAGTCCTGGGGCATGGTCCTAGGGCTCAGGTCCTCCGAGAGAGAGAAAGAAAGAGAGAATTAGAGAGAGCATATGTGGGGTGGCCAGTCCTCTTCTGGCTGTGCCGGGTGGAGATTATAACAGAACATGGCCAAGATGTTCAAATGTTCATAAATGACCAGCATGGTCGTATAATAATAAGGCAGAACAGTTGAAACTGGAGCAGCAGCACGGCCAGGTGGACTGGGGACAGCAAGGAGTCATCATGTCAGGTAGTCCTGGGGCATGGTCCTAGGGCTCAGGTCCTCCGAGAGAGAGAGAGAGAGAGAGAGAGAAAGAGAGAATTAGAGAACGCACACTTAGATTCACACAGGACACCAAATAGGACAGGAGAGGTACTCCAGATATAACAAACTGACCCTAGCCCCCCGACACATAAACTACTGCAGCATAAATACTGGAGGCTGAGACAGGAGGTGTCAGGAGACACTGTGGCCCCATCCGAGGACACCCCCAGACAGGGCCAAACAGGAAGGATATAACCCCACCCACTTTGCCAAAGCACAGCCCCCACACCACTAGAGGGATATCTTCAACCACCAACTTACCATCCTGAGACAAGGCTGAGTATAGCCCACAAAGATCTCCGCCATGGCACAACCCAAGGGGGGGCGCCAACCCAGACAGGATGACCACATCAGTGAATCAACCCACTCAGGTGACGCACCCCTTCCAGGGACGGCATGAGAGAGCCCCAGTAAGCCAGTGACTCAGCCCCTGTAATAGGGTTAGAGGTAGAGAATCCCAGTTGGAAGAGGGGAACCGGCCAGGCAGAGACAGCAAGGGCGGTTCGTTGCTCCAGAGCCTTTCCGTTCAACTTCTCACTCCTGGGCCAGACTACACTCAATCATATGACCCACTGAAGAGATAAGTCTTCAGTAAGGACTTAAAGGTTGAGACCGAGTTTGCGTCTCTGACATGGTTAGGCAGACCGTTCCATAAAAATGGAGCTCTATAGGAGAAAGCCCTGCCTCCAGCTGTTTGCTTAGAAATTCTAGGGACAATTAGGAGGCCTGCGTCTTGTGACCGTAGCGTACGTGTAGGTATGTACGGCAGGACCAAATCAGAGAGATAGGTAGGAGCAAGCCCATGTAATGCTTTGTAGGTTAGCAGTAAAACCTTGAAATCAGCCCTTGCTTTGACAGGAAGCCAGTGTAGAGAGGCTAGCACTGGAGTAATATGATCAAATTTTTGGGTTCTAGTCAGGATTCTAGCAGCCGTATTTAGCACCAAGGACAGCTTTTGTGTGTGATGTCCCGTTAGGACAACAGTTAAAGCCTCTCAGAAAGTTAACACTCATCCCTGTCAAGACTCCCTCCTGACAACAGATAAAGAAGACATAAGCCTCTCAGAGAGTTAACACTCATCCCTGTCAAGACTCCCCCTGACAACAGATAAAGCCTCTCAGAGAGTTAACACTCATCCCTGTCAAGACTCCCTCCTGACAACAGATAAAGAAGACATAAGCCTCTCAGAGAGTTAACATCTCTCTCTCCTGTTTTGTCCTCTTCTAGGCCAGTGATCCATCTCTCCTGTTGTGTCCTCTTCTAGGCCAGTGATCCCTCTCTCTCCTGTCGTGTCCTCTTCTAGGCCAGTGATCCCTCTCTCTCCTGTTGTGTCCTCTTCTAGGCCAGTGATCCCTCTCTCTCCTGTCGTGTCCTCTTCTAGGCCAGTGATCCCTCTCTCCTGTCCTTTCCTCTTCTTGTGTTACTGAGGCTTGAATGGTGACCTCATGGGTAAATCACTGCCAGCCCAGGCACATTCTGTAGTGGGTGGTACCCAGGTCTGGCAAACAACACAAACATGACAACAGTCCCCCCAGCTGACATGACACCCAACCCCCCCATCAGAGCCTCAGGGAAGAGCATTGACAGGCCCAGCAGCTCCATCAGTCACCCCGTGGTGGCATGACAACCCACAACACCCAACCCCCCGTCAGAGCCTCAGGGAAGAGCATTGACACCCCCAGCAGCTCCATCAGTCACCCCGTGGTGGCACGACACCCCCAGCAGCTCTATCAGTCACCCCGTGGTGGCACGACACCCCCAGCAGCTCTATCAGTCACCCCGTGGTGTCATGACACCCCCAGCAGCTCCATCAGTCAACCCGTGGTGTCCTGACACCCCCAGCAGCTCCATCAGTCACCTGTGGTGGCATGACACCCCCAGCAGCTCCATCAGTCACCCCGTGGTGGAACGACACCCCCAGCAGCTCCATCAGTCACCCCGTGGTGGAACGACACCCCCAGCAGCTCCATCAGTCACCCCGTGGTGGAACGACACCCCCAGCAGCTCCATCAGTCACCCCGTGGTGGAACGACACCCCCAGCAGCTCCATCAGTCACCCCGTGGTGGAACGACACCCCCAGCAGCTCCATCAGTCACCCCGTGGTGGAACGACACCCCCAGCAGCTCCATCAGTCACCCCGTGGTGGCACGACACCCCCAGCAGCTCTATCAGTCACCCCGTGGTGGCACGACACCCCCAGCAGCTCTATCAGTCACCCCGTGGTGTCATGACACCCCCAGCAGCTCCATCTGTCAACCCGTGGTGTCCTGACACCCCCAGCAGCTCCATCAGTCACCTGTGGTGGCATGACACCCCCAGCAGCTCCATCAGTCACCCCGTGGTGGAACGACACCCCCAGCAGCTCCATCAGTCACCCCGTGGTGGAACGACACCCCCAGCAGCTCCATCAGTCACCCCGTGGTGGAACGACACCCCCAGCAGCTCCATCAGTCACCCCGTGGTGGAACGACACCCCCAGCAGCTCCATCAGTCACCCTGTGGTGGAACGACACCCCCAGCAGCTCCATCAGTCACCCCATGGTGGAACGACACCCCCAGGAGCTCCATCAGTCACCTGTGGTAGCATGACACCCCCAGCAGCTCCATCAGTCACCCCGTGGTGGAACGACACCCCCAGCAGCTCCATCAGTCACCCCGTGGTGGAACGACACCCCCAGCAGCTCCATCAGTCACCCCGTGGTGGAACGACACCCCCAGCAGCTCCATCAGTCACCCCGTGGTGGAACGACACCCCCAGCAGCTCCATCAGTCACCCCGTGGTGGAACGGCACCCCCAGCAGCTCCATCAGTCACCCCGTGGTGGAACGACACCCCCAGCCGCTCCATCAGTCACCCCGTGGCAGCGTTTCTTTATTAGTGGGAGAGTGCCACTTCTGACAAGCCGCTGCTGAAATAGCTGCCATCTCTGAGACGTGTGGTCACGCTGTAACATGGGAGGATCACTGGACACACACTGGCTATAATAGTGATCAGTGGACAAACAACGGGACATCACACAGAGAGACGGACCAGAGGACTCTACAGAGAGACAGACCAGAGGACTCTACAGACACACAGAGAGACAGACCAGAGGACTCTACGGAGACACAGAGAGACAGACCAGAGGACTCTACAGAGACACAGAGAGACAGACCAGAGGACTCTACAGAGACACAGAGAGACAGACCAGAGGACTCTACAGAGAGACAGACCAGAGGACTCTACGGACACACAGAGAGACAGACCAGAGGACTCTACAGACACACAGAGAGACAGACCAGAGGACTCTACAGAGACACAGAGAGACAGACCAGAGGACTCTACGGACACACAGAGAGACAGACCAGAGGACTCTACGGACACACAGAGAGACAGACCAGAGGACTCTACAGAGACACAGAGAGAGAGACCAGAGGACTCTACAGAGACACAGAGAGACAGACCAGAGGACTCTACAGAGACACACAGAAGGCTGCAGCCTACCAGACCAGGCCTCAGGTCAGTGCATCTGACTGCCTTGACTAGGACAGTAGCTTATAGTAGGACAATACTGGAACAAATGCAAATAACATTATTCTATTTGAATTAGTATTCTTAAATTAGTAGTACTAATAGACAATAAGTATTGCAGTAGTAGTACTAATAGACAATGAGTATTGCAGTAGTAGTACTAATAGACAATGAGTATTGCAGTAGTAGTACTAATAGACAATAAGTATTGCAGTAGTACTACTAATAGACAATGAGTATTGCAGTAGTAGTACTAATAGACAATGAGTATTGTGTGAGAAGGTTTAATGTGAATGTGAGTGTGGAGCTGTTGGCATGGTAACTAACTATTAGTGTTTAACTGTGAATTTACCAACTGTGTGTGTGTGTGTGTGTGTGTGTTTAACTATGTATTTGCTAACTGGGGAGCATGTGTGTGTGTAAAGTTTACTGCAATATGTCAACTGTACTAACTGTGTATTAACTGTAGCTGTGTGTGTAGTAACTGTGTAGTAACTGTAGATGTGTGTAGTATCTGTGTAGTAACTGTAGATGTGTGTGTAGTAACTGTGTAGTAACTGTAGCTGTGTGTGTAGTAACTGTGTAGTAACTGTAGATGTGTGTAGTATCTGTGTAGTAACTGTAGATGTGTGTGTAGTAACTGTATTAACTGTAGCTGTGTGTAGTATCTGTGTAGTAACTGTAGATGTGTGTAGTAACTGTGTAGTAACTGTAGCTGTGTGTGTAGTAACTGTGTAGTAACTGTAGATGTGTGTGTAGTAACTGTGTAGTAACTGTAGATGTGTGTGTAGTAACTGTGTAGTAACTGTGTAGTAACTGTATCAACTGTAGCTGTGTGTAGTATCTGTGTAGTAACTGTAGCTGTGTGTGTAGTAACTGTGTAGTAGCTGTAGCCGTGTGTGTAGTAACTGTAGCTGTGTGTGTAGTAACTGTGTAGTAACTGTAGATGTGTGTGTAGTAACTGTGTAGTAACTGTAGATGTGTGTGTAGTAACTGTGTAGTAACTGTAGCTGTGTGTGTAGTAACTGTGTAGTAACTGTAGCTGTGTGTGTAGTAACTGTGTAGTAACTGTAGCTGTGTGTGTAGTAACTGTGTAGTAACTGTAGCTGTATGTGTAGTAACTGTGTAGTAACTCTAGATGTGTGTGTAGTAACTAACTGTGTAGTAACTCTAGATGTGTGTGTAGTAACTGTGTAGTAACTGTAGCTGTGTGTGTAGTAACTGAGAAGTAACTGTGGCTGTGTGTGTAGTAACTGTAGTAACTGTAGATGTGTGTGTGGTAACTGTGTAGTAACTGTAGCTGTGTGTGTAGTAACTGTGTAGTAACTGTAGATGTGTGTGTGGTAACTGTAGCTGTGTGTAGTAACTGTAGCTGTGTGTGTAGTAACTGTGTAGTAACTGTATCTGTGTATGTAGTAACTGTGTAGTAACTGTAGATGTGTGTGTAGTAACTGTGTAGTAACTGTAGCTGTGTGTGTAGTAACTGTACATGTGTAGTAACTGTAGCTGTGTGTGTAGTAACTGTGTAGTAACTGTAGCTGTGTGTGTAGTAACTGTACATGTGTAGTAACTGAGTAGTAACTGTGGCTGTGTGTGTAGTAACTGTAGTAACTGTAGATGTGTGTGTAGTAACTGTGTAGTAACTGTAGCTGTGTGTGTAGTAACTGTGTAGTAACTGTAGATGTGTGTGTGGTAACTGTAGCTGTGTGTAGTAACTGTAGCTGTGTGTGTAGTAACTGTGTAGTAACTGTATCTGTGTATGTAGTAACTGTGTAGTAACTGTAGATGTGTGTGTAGCAACTGTGTAGTAACTGTAGCTGTGTGTGTAGTAACTGTGTAGTAACTGTACCTGTGTGTAGTAACTGTGTAGTAACTGTAGCAGTGTGTGTAGTAACTGTGTAGTAACTTTACCTGTGTGTGTAGTAACTGTGTAGTAACTGTACCTGTGTGTGTAGTAACTGTGTATTAACTGTAGATGTGTGTGTAGTAACTGTGTAGTAACTGTACCTGTGTGTGTAGTAACTGTGTAGTAACTGTAGCTGTGTGTGTAGTAACTGTGTAGTAACTGTGTCCTTCCTGTCCAGGATGGACCATGTTGTTAAGTTTGAAGGGATTCCCATGTCTAAGGTAAGTGTAGTAACTGTTGTCCAACTTTAACAAAGACATGTGCATCTCACTGGGACTTACATGGTTCTCTCCTGGGTTCTTGTACACTAAGACTTCAGTGCCTTCATGACAAACTGGGAACTCTGGAAAAAATTTGCTCAAACTGGGACAAATCATTTTGAGCGGTCATCCAACTCGGAATTCCAACGCGGGAACTCAGGCATCTTTCTAGAGCTCCGACCTTCTGACCTGAAGATCACTTACATCATGATTTGAACTTTTTTTACCCCCCTGAGTTCCCAGTTGTCTTAAAAGCACAATCAGTCTCCTCCTCTAGTCCATGGGGGGGATGTTATGAGATCATGACGTCATTCTGTAGTCCACGAGGGGGATATTATGATATCATGATGTCATTCTGTAGTTCACGAGGGGGATGTTATTAGATCATGATGTCATTCTCTAGTTCACGAGGGGGATGTTATTAGATCATGATGTCATTCTGTAGTTCACGAGGGGGATGTTATTAGATCATGATGTCGTTCTGTAGTTCACGAGGGGGATGTTATTAGATCATGATGTCGTTCTGTAGTTCACGAGGGGGATGGCCGCGGTCAAGTACTAGTCGGAACTAGGAAACTCTGAAATGTACGAATTGTTAACTGGTTACAGTTATACACGTGCAGCTTTCAACGTATCAGCAAGTTGGATATTTCAGAGTTATGAACGTGGCATAATGACGTGTTCAAAACAACTGGGGAAAAAACACTGTCATCCCACTCAAAGTTCCAACTCGGGAACTCAGGCCTCTTTCTAAAGCACAAACTTTCCGACCTGAAGATCACTGAAGTCATGATTTGACCTTACATTTTTCAGAGTTTCCTGTTTTAAACGCAGCAAGATGCCAGAGTTTCTGAGTTGGTTTCCCGTTCAAAATAATTTTTCCAAGTAAGAGCTCATTTTTTAGAGTCATGAGATTCCAGGTCCCAGCTGTTTTGAATGTGACAGATGTCATCCCAGTGAGGGGGATGTGATGATGTCATTCTGTAGTCCATGACAGGGATGTGATGATGTCATTCTGTAGTCCATGGGAGGGATGTGATGATGTCATTCTGTAGTCCATGACAGGGATGTGATGATGTCATTCTGTAGTCCATGGGAGGGATGTGATGATGTCATTCTGTAGTCCATGAGAGGGATGTGATGATGTCATTCTGTAGTCCATGAGAGGGATGTGATGATGTCATTCAGTAGACCATGAGAGGGATGTGATGATGTCATTCTGTAGTCCATGAGAGGGATGTGATGATGTCATTCAGTAGACCATGAGAGGGATGTGATGATGTCATTCTGTAGTCCATGAGAGGGATGTGATGATGTCATTCTGTAGTCCATGAGAGGGATGTGATGATGTCATTCAGTAGACCATGAGAGGGATGTGATGATGTCATTCTGTAGTCCATGAGAGGGATGTGATGGTGTCATTCTGTAGTCCATGAGAGGGATGTGATGATGTCATTCTGTAGTCCATGAGAGGGATGTGATGATGTCATTCTGTAGTCCATGAGAGGGATGTGATGATGTCATTCTGTAGTCCATGAGAGGGATGTGATGATGTCATTCTGTAGTCCATGAGAGGGATGTGTAAGGAGGAGGACTATGCGTTCCTGGGAGAGATGGGGAAAAGCCACAAGGAGACAGACACGCTGGGAGAAGACTGGAAGGAAGACAAAGTGGAGAGGGTGAGTATATACCTCTATCTCTCTAGGAGAGGGTGGATATCTACCTCTCTTTCTCTAGGGGAGGGTGGATATCTACCTCTCTTTCTCTAGGGGAGGGTGGATATCTACCTCTATCTCTCTAGGAGAGGGTGGATATCTACCTCTATCTCTCTCTCTAGGAGAGGGTGTATATCTACCTCTCTCTCTCTCTCTAGGGGAGGGTGGATATCTACCTCTCTCTCTCTCTCTAGGAGAGGGTGGATATCTACCTCTATCTCTCTCTCTAGGAGAGGGTGGATATCTACCTCTATCTCTCTCTCTAGGGGAGGGTGTATATCTACCTCTCTCTCTCTAGGAGAGGGTGGATATCTACCTCTCTCTCTCTAGGAGAGGGTGAATATCTACCTCTCTTTCTGTAGGAGAGGGTGGATATCTACCTCTATCTCTCTCTCTAGGAGAGGGTGGATATCTACCTCTATCTCTCTCTCTAGGGGAGGGTGGATATCTACCTCTATCTCTCTCTCTAGGAGAGGGTGGATATCTACCTCTATCGCTCTAGGAAAGGGTGAGTATATACCTCTGTCTCTCTAGGAGAGGGTGGACATTTTCCTCTCTCTCTCTAGGAGAGGGTGGATATCTACCTCCATCTCTCTAGGATAGGGTGGATATCTACCTCCATCTCTCTAGGAGAGGGTGGATATCTACCTCTATCTCTCGCTCTAGGAGAGGGTGGATATCTACCTCTATCTCTCTCTCTAGGAGAGGGTGGATATCTACCTCTCTCTCTCTCTCTAGGAGAGGGTGGATATCTACCTATCTCTCTCTCTAGGGGAGGGTGGATATCTACCTCTATCTCTCTAGGGGAGAGTGGATATCTACCTCTCTCTCTCTCTAGGAGAGGGTGGATATCTACCTCTCTCTCTCTCTAGGAGAGGGTGGATATCTACCTATCTCTCTCTCTAGGGGAGGGTGGATATCTACCTCTCTCTCTCTCTAGGAGAGGGTGGATATCTACCTATCTCTCTCTCTAGGGGAGGGTGGATATCTACCTCTATCTCTCTCTCTAGGAGAGGGTGGATATCTACCTCTATCTCTCTCTCTAGGAGAGGGTGGACATTTTCCTCTCTCTCTCTAGGAGAGGGTGAGTATATACCTCTATCTCTCTAGGAGAGGGTGGATATCTACCTCTATCTCTCTCTCTAGGAGAGGGTGGATATCTACCTCTATCTCTCTAGGAGAGGGTGGATATCTACCTCTATCTCTCTAGGGGAGGGTGGATATCTACCTCTCTCTCTCTCTAGGAGAGGGTGTATATCTACCTCTATCTCTCTCTCTAGGAGAGGGTGGATATCTACCTCTATCTCTCTATCTAGGAGAGGGTGGATATCTACCTCTATCTCTCTCTCTAGGAGAGGGTGTATATCTACCTCTCTCTCTCTCTAGGAGAGGGTGTATATCTACCTCTCTCTCTCTAGGGGAGGGTGGATATCTACCTCTCTCTCTCTAGGAGAGGGTGGATATCTACCTCTATCTCTCTCTCTAGGGGAGGGTGGATATCTACCTCTATCTCTCTCTCTAGGAGAGGGTGGATATCTACCTCTATCTCTCTATCTAGGAGAGGGTGGATATCTACCTCTATCTCTCTCTCTAGGAGAGGGTGTATATCTACCTCTCTCTCTCTCTCTAGGAGAGGGTGTATATCTACCTCTCTCTCTCTAGGGGAGGGTGGTGGATATCTACCTCTATCTCTCTCTAGGAGAGGGTGGATATCTACCTCTCTCTAGGAGAGGGTGGATATCTACCTATCTCTCTCTCTAGGGGAGGGTGGATATCTACCTCTCTCTCTCTCTAGGAGAGGGTGGATATCTACCTCTCTCTCTCTAGGGGAGGGTGGATATCTACCTCTCTCTCTCTAGGAGAGGGTGGATATCTACCTCTCTCTCTCTAGGAGAGGGTGGATATCTACCTCTATCTCTCTCTCTAGGGGAGGGTGGATATCTACCTCTCTCTCTCTAGGAGAGGGTGGATATCTACCTCTATCTCTCTCTCTAGGAGAGGGTGTATATCTACCTCTCTCTCTCTAGGGGAGGGTGGATATCTACCTCTCTCTCTCTAGGAGAGGGTGGATATCTACCTCTATCTCTCTCTCTAGGGGAGGGTGGATATCTACCTCTATCTCTCTCTCTAGGAGAGGGTGGATATCTACCTCTCTCTCTCTCTCTCTAGGAGAGGGTGGATATCTACCTCTATCTCTCTCTAGGGGAGGGTGGATATCTACCTCTCTCTCTCTAGGGGAGGGTGGATATCTACCTCTCTCTCTCTAGGAGAGGGTGGATATCTACCTCTCTCTCTCTAGGGGAGGGTGGATATCTACCTCTATCTCTCTCTCTAGGAGAGGGTGGATATCTACCTCTCTCTCTCTCTAGGAGAGGGTGTATATCTACCTCTATCTCTCTAGGAGAGGGTGGATGTCTACCTCTATCTCTCTCTAGGAGAGGGTGTATATCTACCTCTATCTCTCTCTCTAGGAGAGGGTGGATATCTACCTCTATCTCTCTCTCTAGGGGAGGGTGGATATCTACCTCTATCTATCTAGGAGAGGGTGGATATCTACCTCTATCTCTCTCTCTAGGAGAGGGTGGATATCTACCTCTATCTCTCTCTCTAGGGGAGGGTGGATATCTACCTCTATCTCTCTCTCTAGGAGAGGGTGGATATCTACCTCTATCTCTCTCTCTAGGAGAGGGTGGATATCTACCTCTATCTCTCTCTCTAGGAGAGGGTGGATATCTACCTCTATCTCTCTCTCTAGGGGAGGGTGGATATCTACCTCTATCTCTCTCTCTAGGAGAGGGTGGATATCTACCTCTCTCTCTCTAGGGGAGGGTGGATATCTACCTCTCTCTCTCTCTAGGGGAGGGTGGATATCTACCTCTCTCTCTCTCTAGGAGAGGGTGGATATCTACCTCTCTCTCTCTAGGGGAGGGTGGATATCTACCTCTCTCTCTCTAGGGGAGGGTGGATATCTACCTCTCTCTCTCTAGGGGAGGGTGGATATCTACCTCTCTCTCTCTCTAGGAGAGGGTGGATATCTACCTCTATCTCTCTCTCTAGGAGAGGGTGGATATCTACCTCTATCTCTCTCTCTAGGAGAGGGTGGATATCTACCTCTCTCTCTCTCTAGGAGAGGGTGTATATCTACCTCTCTCTCTCTCTAGGAGAGGGTGTATATCTACCTCTCTCTCTCTCTAGGGGAGGGTGGATATCTACCTCTATCTCTCTAGGAGAGGGTGGATATCTACCTCTCTCTCTCTAGGGGAGGGTGGATATCTACCTCTCTCTCTCTAGGGGAGGGTGGATATCTACCTCTCTCTCTCTAGGGGAGGGTGGATATCTACCTCTCTCTCTCTCTAGGAGAGGGTGGATATCTACCTCTATCTCTCTCTCTAGGAGAGGGTGGATATCTACCTCTATCTCTCTCTCTAGGAGAGGGTGGATATCTACCTCTCTCTCTCTCTAGGAGAGGGTGTATATCTACCTCTCTCTCTCTAGGAGAGGGTGGATATCTACCTCTCTCTCTCTCTAGGAGAGGGTGGATATCTACCTCTATCTCTCTCTCTAGGAGAGGGTGTATATCTACCTCTATCTCTCTCTCTAGGAGAGGGTGTATATCTACCTCTCTCTCTCTAGGAGAGGGTGGATATCTACCTCTATATCTCTCTCTAGGAGAGGGTGGATATCTACCTCTATCTCTCTCTCTAGGAGAGGGTGTATATCTACCTCTATCTCTCTCTCTAGGAGAGGGTGGATATCTACCTCTATATCTCTCTCTAGGAGAGGGTGGATATCTACCTCTATCTCTCTCTCTAGGAGAGGGTGGATATCTACCTCTATCTCTCTCTCTAGGAGAGGGTGGATATCTACCTCTATATCTCTCTCTAGGGGAGGGTGGATATCTACCTCTATCTCTCTCTCTAGGAGAGGGTGGATATCTACCTCTATCTCTCTCTCTCTAGGGGAGGGTGGATATCTACCTCTATCTCTCTCTCTAGGAGAGGGTGGATATCTACCTCTATCTCTCTCTCTAGGAGAGGGTGTATATCTACCTCTCTCTCTCTCTAGGAGAGGGTGTATATCTACCTCTCTCTCTCTAGGGGAGGGTGTATATCTACCTCTATCTCTCTCTAGGAGAGGGTGGATATCTACCTCTATCTCTCTAGGAGAGGGTGGATATCTACCTCTATCTCTCTAGGGGAGGGTGGATATCTACCTCTATCTCTCTCTCTAGGAGAGGGTGGATATCTACCTCTATCTCTCTCTCTAGGAGAGGGTGTATATCTACCTCTCTCTCTCTCTAGGAGAGGGTGTATATCTACCTCTCTCTCTCTAGGGGAGGGTGTATATCTACCTCTATCTCTCTCTAGGAGAGGGTGGATATCTACCTCTATCTCTCTAGGAGAGGGTGGATATCTACCTCTATCTCTCTAGGAGAGGGTGGATATCTACCTCTATCTCTCTCTCTAGGAGAGGGTGGATATCTACCTCTCTCTCTCTCTAGGAGAGGGTGGATATCTACCTGAGATTATTATTTTCTCTGGCCCTTTGTGATTTTACTGGTTCATAACTGCAGCAGTGCGATGTAACTTCCTGTGATGTAACTTCCTATGGTTGCCAGGTGCGGCGGCGTCGGGAGCGAGTGCAGCAGGAGCAGGACAGAATCCGAGACCTGGAGGAGAGTAGGAAGGTAACACACACAGAGAGCCTTTTAATAACCTCACATCCCTCAACACTACCATGAAGCCAGGCTGCAGTAACTGAAGGTGATTTGCTTCGTAGCGATGGTCGTTCAGCACCGTTCACTGTGAGACTCTGTTCCTGTCCTCAACCAAACACACTGACGAGGGGCTGGAGCTGCTGCCTCACAGTAGACACTCACACACGCTGCGAGCTGAGAGCAGTCTACTCTCTAACAGGCTGTGTCTGTGCATAGGTGCATGTGAAACAAGCATGCTGTTGTGGTTGCTTCCGCTGTGTCTCTGCATCGCTGGCTGTCCACATCACTGGCTGTCCACATTACTGACTTTCCACACCACTGGCTTTATCTATCACTGGCTGTCCACATCACTGACTGTCCACATAACAGGCTTTATACATCACTGGCTTTATACATCACTGACTGTTCACATCACTGACTGTCCACATAACAGGCTTTATACATCACTGACTTTCCACATCACTGACTGTCCACATAACAGGCTTTATACATCACTTGCTTTATACATCACTGACTGTCCACATCACTGGCTTTATACATCACTGACTGTCCACATCACTGGCTTTATACATCACTGGCTGTCCACATCACTGGCTGTCCACATCACTGGCTTTATACATCACTGACTGTCCACATCACTGGCTTTATACATCACTGGCTGCCTGCAACCACATGTATCAACAAACTGATGGAGCTACAGACTGAGAACTCTCTCTCTATATAGAACCACATGTATCAACAAACTGATGGAGCTACAGACTGACAGAACTCTCTCTCTATATAGAACCACATGTATCAACAAACTGATGGAGCTACAGACTGAGAACTCTCTCTCTATATAGAACCACATGTATCAACAAACTGATGGAGCTACAGACTGAGAACTCTCTCTCTATATAGAACCACATGTATCAACAAACTGATGGAGCTACAGACTGACAGAACTCTCTCTCTATATAGAACCACATGTATCAACAAACTGATGGAGCTACAGACTGAGAACTCTCTCTCTATATAGAACCACATGTATCAACAAACTGATGGAGCTACAGACTGAGAACTCTCTCTCTATATAGAACCACATGTATCAACAAACTGATGGAGCTACAGACTGACAGAACTCTCTCTCTATATAGAACCACATGTATCAACAAACTGATGGAGCTACAGACTGACAGAACTCTCTCTCTATATAGAACCACATGTATCAACAAACTGATGGAGCTACAGACTGACAAAACTCTCTCTCTATATAGAACCACATGTATCAACAAGCTTCAGACTTACACAGTGTGTCTGGCCTTGGCCATCATGTTTGTTTCATTTCCAGCCATTCTCATCTATCAACCATAGACACCTAAATACAACAAGCCACTTCAATAGCCTGGCTCACACCACACCTTGCCTGTAGAGCTGTGTGTGTGTGTCTGTGTGTCTGTGTGTCTGTGTCTGTCTGTCTGTCTGTCTGTCTGTCTGTCTGTCTGTCTGTCTGTCTGTCTGTCTGTCTGTCTGTCTGTCTGTCTGTCTGTCTGTCTGTCTGTCTGTCTGTCTGTCTGTCTGTCTGTGTTGTTGACGAGATGCCAAAACATGTTTGGAGAGATTACAAGGTAGGAGCGTTTCTGATTGAACAGTTTCCAGATGTAGAACTCTATCTGTGCAGCAGCCACACACACACACACACACACACACACAGGAAACAGTATCCCGGCGGGCTCTGCTGAGGCATGTAACTGTCAGGGGTCAGGGTTTAGAGGTCAGGGGTCAGACCAAGCCCTTTCCATCAAGAGGGAAGAGAGGAGTAACATGCCTCTGTGTGTGTGTGTGTGTGTGTGTGTGTGTGTGTGTGTGTGTGTGTGTGTGTGTGTGTGTGTGTCAGGAAAAGGAGCAGCTGTGGCGTCATCATGTAGCAGAGTTGGCCTCCACTCAGGAACAAAGACTCAGAGAAAGACTGGCACGACTCCGTCGCTTCAGGGTAGCACACACACACACAACACACACAACGGCTCGCTCACACACACCTCACACACACCTATTCATTCCTAGAGGTTGACACCATGTCAAATAAATGTGAACCTTTGCAGCTGATCGAAAGCTGTGAGGACAACATGGACATACCTCAGGTTAACATCAAAGAACAGCTTTAGGAGATCTAGAATCACATCTAATGTTTCAAACATGAACATTGAGGACCTACGTATCAGAACCCAACCTACAGGGTACAAAGACTGGTACCATTTATCCACACTGTGGTCCAGGAGTAGCAGGGACATTGAGGGTTTATGTACCAAAGACTGGTACCATTTATCCATGCTGTGGTCCAGGAGTAGCAGGGACATTGAGGGTTTATGTACCAAAGACTGGTACCATTTATCCACACTGTGGTCCAGGAGTAGCAGGGACATTGAGGGTTTATGTACCAAAGACTGGTACCATTTATCCACACTGTGGTCCAGGAGTAGCAGGGACATTGAGGGTTTATGTACCAAAGACTGGTACCATTTATCCACACTGTGGTCCAGGAGTAGCAGGGACATTGAGGGTTTATGTACCAAAGACTGGTACCATTTATCCTGCTGTGGTTCAGGAGTAGCAGGGATTTGCCACCATTAGATTCACTGAAGTGATATGATCTGAGTGTATCTGATGATGTCTCTCTCCCTGCAGGACTTCCAGAGGAGTGTGCTAGCAGAGGAGATGTCCCTCCAGACAGACTCTGAGTCCAGCCAAGCCCTGGACCAGCTGCTTACCAGGATCTAGACAACATAGACCTGCAGGAAAGACCCATTTCACAACCAGTTCACAGACAACCTGTCCCTTCTAATCATTATATATATCTATAGTCATCTCTCTCCACTTGTCTGCTGTTCAGTCTACAGAGTAATCTAGACTGTATATATCTATAGTCATCTCTCTCCACTTGTCTGCTGTTCAGTCTACAGAGTGATCTAGACTGTATAGATCTATAGTCATCTCTCTCCACTTGTCTGCTGTTCAGTCTACAGAGTGATCTAGACTGTATAGATCTATAGTCATCTCTCTCCACTTGTCTGCTGTTCAGTCTACAGAGTGATCTAGACTGTATAGATCTATAGTCATCTCTCTGTATTAGTAATAGGAGCTGTATTAGTAATAGGAGCTGTAGGAGCTGTATTAGTAATAGGAGCTGTATTAGTAATAGGAGCTGTATTAGTAATAGGGGCTGTATTAGTAATAGGAGCTGTATTAGTAATAGGAGCTGTATTAGTAATAGGAGCTGTATTAGTAATAGGAGCTGTATTAGTAATAGGGGCTGTATTAGTAATAGGAGCTGTATTAGTAATAGGAGCTGTATTAGTAATAGGAGCTGTATTAGTAATAGGAGCTGTATTAGTAATAGGAGCTGTATTAGTAATAGGAGCTGTATTAGTAATAGGAGCTGTATTAGTAATAGGGGCTGTATTAGTAATAGGAGCTGTATTAGTAATAGGAGCTGTATTAGTAATAGGAGCTGTAGGAGCTGTATTAGTAATAGGAGCTGTATTAGTAATAGGAGCTGTATTAGTAATAGGGGCTGTATTAGTAATAGGGGCTGTATTAGTAATAGGAGCTGTATTAGTAATAGGAGCTGTAGGAGCTGTATTAGTAATAGGGGCTGTATTAGTAATAGGAGCTGTATTAGTAATAGGAGCTGTATTAGTAATAGGAGCTGTATTAGTAATAGGAGCTGTATTAGTAATAGGAGCTGTATTAGTAATAGGAGCTGTATAGTAATAGGAGCTGTATTAGTAATAGGGGCTGTATTAGTAATAGGAGCTGTATTAGTAATAGGAGCTGTATTAGTAATAGGAGCTGTAGGAGCTGTATTAGTAATAGGAGCTGTATTAGTAATAGGAGCTGGTAGGAGCTGTATTAGTAATAGGAGCTGTATTAGTAATAGGAGCTGTATTGGTAATAGGAGCTGTATTAGTAATAGGGCTGTATTAGTAATAGGAGCTGTATTAGTAATAGGAGCTGTATTAGTAATAGGAGCTGTATTAGTAATAGGAGCTGTATTAGTAATAGGAGCTGTAGGAGCTGTATTAGTAATAGGAGCTGTATTAGTAATAGGAGCTGTATTAGTAATAGGAGCTGTAGGAGCTGTATTAGTAATAGGAGCTGTATTAGTAATAGGAGCTGTATTAGTAATAGGAGCTGTAGGAGCTGTATTAGTAATAGGAGCTGTATTAGTAATAGGGGCTGTATTAGTAATAGGAGCTGTATTAGTAATAGGAGCTGTAGGAGCTGTATTAGTAATAGGAGCTGTATTAGTAATAGGAGCTGTATTAGTAATAGGAGCTGTATTAGTAATAGGAGCTGTATTAGTAATAGGGGCTGTATTAGTAATAGGAGCTGTATTAGTAATAGGAGCTGTATTAGTAATAGGAGCTGTATAGTAATAGGAAGCTGTATTAGTAATAGGAGCTGTATTAGTAATAGGAGCTGTATTAGTAATAGGAGCTGTATTAGTAATAGGAGCTGTATTAGTAATAGGAGCTGTATTAGTAATAGGAGCTGTATTAGTAATAGGAGCTGTATTAGTAATAGGAGCTGTATTAGTAATAGGAGCTGTATTAGTAATAGGAGCTGTATTAGTAATAGGAGCTGTAGGAGCTGTATTAGTAATAGGAGCTGTATTAGTAATAGGAGCTGTAGGAGCTGTATTAGTAATAGGAGCTGTATTAGTAATAGGAGCTGTATTGGTAATAGGAGCTGTATTAGTAATAGGAGCTGTATTAGTAATAGGAGCTGTATTAGTAATAGGAGCTGTATTAGTAATAGGAGCTGTATTAGTAATAGGAGCTGTATTAGTAATAGGAGCTGTAGGAGCTGTATTAGTAATAGAGCTGTAGGAGCTGTATTAGTAATAGGAGCTGTATTAGTAATAGGAGCTGTATTAGTAATAGGAGCTGTAGGAGCTGTATTAGTAATAGGAGCTGTATTAGTAATAGGAGCTGTATTAGTAATAGGAGCTGTATTAGTAATAGGAGCTGTAGGAGCTGTATTAGTAATAGGAGCTGTATTAGTAAAGGAGCTGTATTAGTAATAGGAGCTGTATTAGTAATAGGAGCTGTATTAGTAATAGGAGCTGTATTAGTAATAGGAGCTGTATTAGTAATAGGAGCTGTATTAGTAATAGGAGCTGTATTAGTAATAGGAGCTGTAATTAGTAATAGGAGCTGTATAGTAATAGGAGCTGTATTAGTAATAGGAGCTGTATTAGTAATAGGAGCTGTATTAGTAATAGGGAGCTGTATTAGTAATAGGAGCTGTATTAGTAATAGGAGCTGTATAATAGAGGTATAATAGGAGCTGTATTAGTAATAGGAGCTGTATTAGTATAGGAGCTGTATTAGTAATAGGAGCTGTATTAGTAATAGGAGCTGTATTAGTAATAGGAGCTGTATTAGTATAGGAGCTGTATTAGTAATAGGAGCTGTATTAGTAATAGGAGCTGTATTAGGAATAGGAGCTGTATTAGTAATAGGAGCTGTATTAGTAATAGGAGCTGTATTAGTAATAGGAGCTGTATTAGTAATAGGAGCTGTATTAGTAATAGGAGCTGTATTAGTAATAGGAGCTGTATTAGTAATAGGAGCTGTATTAGTAATAGGAGCTGTATTAGTAATAGGGGCTGTATTAGTAATAGGAGCTGTATTAGTATAGGAGCTGTATTAGTAATAGGAGCTGTATTAGTAATAGGAGCTGTATTAGTAATAGGAGCTGTATTAGTAATAGGAGCTGTATTAGTAATAGGAGCTGTATTAGTAATAGGAGCTGTATTAGTAATAGGAGCTGTATTGTAATAGGAGTAATAGGAGCTGTATTAGTAATAGGAGCTGGTATTAGTCATAGAGCTGTAGGAGCCTGTATTAGTAATAGGAGCTGTATTAGTAATAGGAGCTGTATTAGTAATAGGAGCTGTATTAGTAATAGGAGCTGTATTAGTAATAGGAGCTGTATTAGTAATAGGAGCTGTATTAGTAATAGGAGCTGTATTAGTAATAGGAGCTGTATTAGTAATAGGAGCTGTATTAGTAATAGGAGCTGTATTAGTAATAGGATGCTGTATTAGTAATAGGAGCTGTAGGAGCCTTGTATTAGTAATAGGAGCTGTATTAGTAATAGGAGCTGTAGGAGCATGTATTAGTAATAGGAGCTGTATTAGTAATAGGAGCTGTATTAGTAATAGAGCTGTATTAGTAATAGGAGCTGTATTAGTAATAGGAGCTGTATTAGTAATAGGGGCTGTATTAGTAATAGGAGCTGTAGGAGCTGTATTAGTAATAGGAGCTGTATTAGTAATAGGAGCTGTATTAGTAATAGGAGCTGTATTAGTAATAGGGGCTGTATTAGTAATAGGAGCTGTAGGAGCTGTATTAGTAATAGGAGCTGTATTAGTAATAGGAGCTGTATTAGTAATAGGAGCTGTATTAGTAATAGGGGCTGTATTAGTAATAGGAGCTGTATTAGTAATAGGAGCTGTATTAGTAATAGGAGCTGTATTAGTAATAGGAGCTGTATTAGTAATAGGAGCTGTATTAGTAATAGGAGCTGTATTAGTAATAGGAGCTGTATTAGTAATAGGAGCTGTATAGTAATAGGAGCTGTATTAGTAATAGGAGCTGTATTAGTAATAGGGGCTGTAGGAGCTGTATTAGTAATAGGAGCTGTATTGGTAGTAGATGGACCCTGGACTGGGGGAGGGGGGGGGGGGTTGATCCAGGTCTGATATACCCTGGGCTGGGGGGTGGGGGGGGGATCCAGGTCTGATGGATGTGTGTAGGATCTGTTTACGCAGATGTGTTCAGATCTAGGTGTGTCCTGGCAAACAGACTAGCCTGCCCTGTCTGTGTGTGTGTGTGTGTGTGTGTGTCCCTAGGCTTACGACACACTAAAGTAACTGCGTGCCTGGTTCTCTTTGCTGAAACTTTAAAGGAGACCAGGACAAAAGATGTTGATGGACAGAGAGAGAGGGAGAGAGAGAAAAGAATGGGGGGTGGAAAAAGGGAGAGGGGGGGAATATAGAGAGAAAAGGAGGAAGGGAGAAACAGGTGTCTCCTTTGGTCTGCCATTGGCGAAGAGAAAGAGAGAGATGTCCCCTCAAGACCACAATCCTTTGGTCTGCCATTGGCGAAGAGAAAGAGAGAGATGTCCCCTCAAGACCACAATCCTTTGGTCTGCCATTGGCGAAGAGAAAGAGAGAGATGTCCCCTCAAGACCACAATCCTTTGGTCTGCCATTGGCGAAGAGAAAGCGAGAGATGTCCCCTCAAGACCACAATCCTTTGGTCTGCCATTGGCGAAGAGAAAGAGAGAGATGTCCCCTCAAGACCACAATCCTTTGGTCTGCCATTGGCGAAGAGAAAGAGAGAGATGTCCCCTCAAGACCACAATCCTTTGGTCTGCCATTGGCGAAGAGAAAGAGAGAGATGTCCCTTTGTCTGTTTCTCCATCTCACCGCTGATCCCTCTCTTCCACCCAGAGGACAGACCTAGAGAACAGGACCTGTAGCTGAGACTAATCCAGAGCTCTGAACTGCCTGATCCCTCTCTTCCACCCAGAGGACAGACCTAGAGAACAGGACCTGTAGCTGAGACTAATCCAGAGCTCTGAACTGCCTGATCCCTCTCTTCCACCCAGAGGACAGACCTAGAGAACAGGACCTGTAGCTGAGACTAATCCAGAGCTCTGAACTACCTGATCCCTGTCTTCCACCCAGAGGACAGACCTAGAGAACAGGACCTGTAGCTGAGACTAATCCAGAGCTCTGAACTGCCTGATCCCTCTCTTCCACCCAGAGGACAGACCTAGAGAACAGGACCTGTAGCTGAGACTAATCCAGAGCTCTGAACTACCTGATCCCTCTCTTCCACCCAGAGGACAGACCTAGAGAACAGGACCTGTAGCTGAGACTAATCCAGAGCTCTGAACTACCTGATCCCTCTCTTCCACCCAGAGGACAGACCTAGAGAACAGGACCTGTAGCTGAGACTAATCCAGAGCTCTGAACTGCCTGATCCCTCTCTTCCACCCAGAGGACAGACCTAGAGAACAGGACCTGTAGCTGAGACTAATCCAGAGCTCTGAACTACCTGATCCCTCTCTTCCACCCAGAGGACAGACCTAGAGAACAGGACCTGTAGCTGAGACTAATCCAGAGCTCTGAACTGCCTGATCCCTCTCTTCCACCCAGAGGACAGACCTAGAGAACAGGACCTGTAGCTGAGACTAATCCAGAGCTCTGAACTGCCTGATCCCTCTCTTCCACCCAGAGGACAGACCTAGAGAACAGGACCTGTAGCTGAGACTAATCCAGAGCTCTGAACTGCCTGATCCCTCTCTTCCACCCAGAGGACAGACCTAGAGAACAGGACCTGTAGCTGAGACTAATCCAGAGCTCTGAACTACCTGATCCCTCTCTTCCACCCAGAGGACAGACCTAGAGAACAGGACCTGTAGCTGAGACTAATCCAGAGCTCTGAACTACCTGATCCCTCTCTTCCACCCAGAGGACAGACCTAGAGAACAGGACCTATAGCTGAGACTAATCCAGAGCTCTGAACTGCCTGATCCCTCTCTTCCACCCAGAGGACAGACCTAGAGAACAGGACCTGTAGCTGAGACTAATCCAGAGCTCTGAACTGCCTGATCCCTCTCTTCCACCCAGAGGACAGACCTAGAGAACAGGACCTGTAGCTGAGACTAATCCAGAGCTCTGAACTACCTGATCCCTGTCTTCCACCCAGAGGACAGACCTAGAGAACAGGACCTGTAGCTGAGACTAATCCAGAGCTCTGAACTGCCTGATCCCTCTCTTCCACCCAGAGGACAGACCTAGAGAACAGGACCTGTAGCTGAGACTAATCCAGAGCTCTGAACTACCTGATCCCTCTCTTCCACCCAGAGGACAGACCTAGAGAACAGGACCTGTAGCTGAGACTAATCCAGAGCTCTGAACTACCTGATCCCTCTCTTCCACCCAGAGGACAGACCTAGAGAACAGGACCTGTAGCTGAGACTAATCCAGAGCTCTGAACTGCCTGATCCCTCTCTTCCACCCAGAGGACAGACCTAGAGAACAGGACCTGTAGCTGAGACTAATCCAGAGCTCTGAACTACCTGATCCCTCTCTTCCACCCAGAGGACAGACCTAGAGAACAGGACCTGTAGCTGAGACTAATCCAGAGCTCTGAACTACCTGATCCCTCTCTTCCACCCAGAGGACAGACCTAGAGAACAGGACCTATAAATAAGACTAATCCAGAGCTCTGAACTGCCTGATCCCTCTCTTCCACCCAGAGGACAGACCTAGAGAACAGGACCTGTAGCTGAGACTAATCCAGAGCTCTGAACTGCCTGATCCCTCTCTTCCACCCAGAGGACAGACCTAGAGAACAGGACCTGTAGCTGAGACTAATCCAGAGCTCTGAACTGCCTGATCCCTCTCTTCCACCCAGAGGACAGACCTAGAGAACAGGACCTGTAGCTGAGACTAATCCAGAGCTCTGAACTGCCTGATCCCTCTCTTCCACCCAGAGGACAGACCTAGAGAACAGGACCTGTAGCTGAGACTAATCCAGAGCTCTGAACTGCCTGATCCCTCTCTTCCACCCAGAGGACAGACCTAGAGAACAGGACCTGTAGCTGAGACTAATCCAGAGCTCTGAACTACCTGATCCCTGTCTTCCACCCAGAGGACAGACCTAGAGAACAGGACCTGTAGCTGAGACTAATCCAGAGCTCTGAACTGCCTGATCCCTCTCTTCCACCCAGAGGACAGACCTAGAGAACAGGACCTGTAGCTGAGACTAATCCAGAGCTCTGAACTACCTGATCCCTCTCTTCCACCCAGAGGACAGACCTAGAGAACAGGACCTGTAGCTGAGACTAATCCAGAGCTCTGAACTACCTGATCCCTCTCTTCCACCCAGAGGACAGACCTAGAGAACAGGACCTGTAGCTGAGACTAATCCAGAGCTCTGAACTGCCTGATCCCTCTCTTCCACCCAGAGGACAGACCTAGAGAACAGGACCTGTAGCTGAGACTAATCCAGAGCTCTGAACTACCTGATCCCTCTCTTCCACCCAGAGGACAGACCTAGAGAACAGGACCTGTAGCTGAGACTAATCCAGAGCTCTGAACTGCCTGATCCCTCTCTTCCACCCAGAGGACAGACCTAGAGAACAGGACCTGTAGCTGAGACTAATCCAGAGCTCTGAACTGCCTGATCCCTCTCTTCCACCCAGAGGACAGACCTAGAGAACAGGACCTGTAGCTGAGACTAATCCAGAGCTCTGAACTGCCTGATCCCTCTCTTCCACCCAGAGGACAGACCTAGAGAACAGGACCTGTAGCTGAGACTAATCCAGAGCTCTGAACTACCTGATCCCTGTCTTCCACCCAGAGGGCAGACCTAGAGAACAGGACCTGTAGCTGAGACTAATCCAGAGCTCTGAACTGCCTGATCCCTCTCTTCCACCCAGAGGACAGACCTAGAGAACAGGACCTGTAGCTGAGACTAATCCAGAGCTCTGAACTACCTGATCCCTCTCTTCCACCCAGAGGACAGACCTAGAGAACAGGACCTGTAGCTGAGACTAATCCAGAGCTCTGAACTGCCTGATCCCTCTCTTCCACCCAGAGGACAGACCTAGAGAACAGGACCTGTAGCTGAGACTAATCCAGAGCTCTGAACTACCTGATCCCTCTCTTCCACCCAGAGGACAGACCTAGAGAACAGGACCTGTAGCTGAGACTAATCCAGAGCTCTGAACTGCCTGATCCCTCTCTTCCACCCAGAGGACAGACCTAGAGAACAGGACCTGTAGCTGAGACTAATCCAGAGCTCTGAACTACCTGATCCCTCTCTTCCACCCAGAGGACAGACCTAGAGAACAGGACCTGTAGCTGAGACTAATCCAGAGCTCTGAACTGCCTGATCCCTCTCTTCCACCCAGAGGACAGACCTAGAGAACAGGACCTGTAGCTGAGACTAATCCAGAGCTCTGAACTGCCTGATCCCTCTCTTCCACCCAGAGGACAGACCTAGAGAACAGGACCTGTAGCTGAGACTAATCCAGAGCTCTGAACTGCCTGATCCCTCTCTTCCACCCAGAGGACAGACCTAGAGAACAGGACCTGTAGCTGAGACTAATCCAGAGCTCTGAACTACCTGATCCCTGTCTTCCACCCAGAGGACAGACCTAGAGAACAGGACCTGTAGCTGAGACTAATCCAGAGCTCTGAACTGCCTGATCCCTCTCTTCCACCCAGAGGACAGACCTAGAGAACAGGACCTGTAGCTGAGACTAATCCAGAGCTCTGAACTACCTGATCCCTCTCTTCCACCCAGAGGACAGACCTAGAGAACAGGACCTGTAGCTGAGACTAATCCAGAGCTCTGAACTGCTTGTGTTGCTTACTAACATACTGGGTTGGAACATGTTACGGTAAATAAGATCAGTGCCAGAACCATCACCAATAATGAGCTAATGGCTGAGCTTGTCAGAACATCCAGATATACTGTGTCACTGTAGTGTTTATGATATTGACTTCAGAATAAAAGCGTACATCACTGTAGTGTTTATGATATTGACTTCAAAATAAAAGCATAGGAAAGAGTTGTATGTCGCGTTTCTATTAGTGTGTCTGCATCTCTAGTGAATGTATGTATCTATCCAGAGAATGGTCTCTCTCCTGTCCTCCATTACACTAACTCTATCCAGAGAATGGTCTCTCTCCTGTCCTCCATTACACTAACTCTATCCAGAGAATGGTCTCTCTCCTGTCCTCCATTACACTAACTCTATCCAGAGAATGGTCTCTCTCCTGTCCTCCATTACACTAACTCTATCCAGAGAATGGTCTCTCTCCTGTCCTCCATTACACTAACTCTATCCAGAGAATGGTCTCTCTCCTGTCCTCCATTACACTAACTCTATCCAGAGAATGGTCTCTCTCCTGTCCTCCATTACACTAACTCTATCCAGAGAATGGTCTCTCTCCTGTCCTCCATTACACTAACTCTATCCAGAGAATGGTCTCTCTCCTGTCCTCCATTACACTAACTCTATCCAGAGAATGGTCTCTCTCCTGTCCTCCATTACACTAACTCTATCCAGAGAATGGTCTCTCTCCTGTCCTCCATTACACTAACTCTATCCAGAGAATGGTCTCTCTCCTGTCCTCCATTACACTAACTCTATCCAGAGAATGGTCTCTCTCCTGTCCTCCATTACACTAACTCTATCCAGAGAATGGTCTCTCTCCTGTCCTCCATTACACTAACTCTATCCAGAGAATGGTCTCTCTCCTGTCCTCCATTACACTAACTCTATCCAGAGAATGGTCTCTCTCCTGTCCTCCATTACACTAACTCTATCCAGAGAATGGTCTCTCTCCTGTCCTCCATTACACTAACTCTATCCAGAGAATGGTCTCTCTCCTGTCCTCCATTACACTAACTCTATCCAGAGAATGGTCTCTCTCCTGTCCTCCATTACACTAACTCTATCCAGAGAATGGTCTCTCTCCTGTCCTCCATTACACTAACTCTACCCAGAGAATGGCCTCTCTCCTGTCCTCCATTACACTAACTCTATCCAGAGAATGGTCTCTCTCCTGTCCTCCATTACACTAACTCTATCCAGAGAATGGTCTCTCTCCTGTCCTCCATTACACTAACTCTATCCAGAGAATGGTCTCTCTCCTGTCCTCCATTACACTAACTCTATCCAGAGAATGGTCTCTCTCCTGTCCTCCATTACACTAACTCTATCCAGAGAATGGTCTCTCTCCTGTCCTCCATTACACTAACTCTATCCAGAGAATGGTCTCTCTCCTGTCCTCCATTACACTAACTCTATCCAGAGAATGGTCTCTCTCCTGTCCTCCATTACACTAACTCTATCCAGAGAATGACATACTGGTCTCTTTCCTGTCCTCCATTACACTAACTCTATCCAGAGAATGACATACTGGTCTCTCTCCTGTCCTCCATTATACTAACTCTATCCAGAGAATGACATACTGGTCTCTCTCCTGTCCTCCATTACACTAACTCTATCCAGAGAATGACATACTGGTCTCTCTCCTGTCCTCCATTACACTAACTCTATCCAGAGAATGACATACTGGTCTCTCTCCTATCCTCCATTACACTAACTCTATCCAGAGAATGACATACTGGTCTCTCTCCTGTCCTCCATTACACTAACTCTATCCAGAGAATGACATACTGGTCTCTCTCCTGTCTAACCAACCATTACACTAACTCTATCCAGAGAATGACATACTGGTCTCTCTCCTGTCCTCCATTACACTAACTCTATCCAGAGAATGACATACTGGTCTCTTTCCTGTCCTCCATTACACTAACTCTATCCAGAGAATGACATACTGGTCTCTTTCCTGTCCTCCATTACACTAACTCTATCCAGAGAATGACATACTGGTCTCTTTCCTGTCCTCCATTACACTAACTCTATCCAGAGAATGACATACTGGTCTCTTTCCTGTCCTCCATTACACTAACTCTATCCAGAGAATGACATACTGGTCTCTTTCCTGTCTAAACAACCGTTACTCTGTTCAGATGAATCCCGATGGGGGGGGGGGTGGAGAGACAGAAGGAAAGAGAGAGAAAGAGACAATGAAAAATGGTTTGATGAAGAATGCAATAACCTAAGAAAGACAGAGAAGCAGAAAACCTGAGCCTATACCTTCACTATAGTGAACCACTAAAACAAAACAGAAAAAGAAGGAACAGCTTTTCAGAAATCAGCTTCATGTATTTGAAGAATCCATAGAATCTAACCACTTCTGAGAAAATTGGAAAACACGAAACAAACAACATCACGAAGAGTTATCTATTCAAAACGGACATGGATAAACCACTTCTCCAATCTGATTGGCTCTATAACTACAGTATATATCTATGGATAAACCACTTCTCCAATCTGATTGGCTCTATAACTACAGTATATATCTATGGATAAACCACTTCTCCAATCTGATTGGCTCTATAGCAAAGAACAAACAGCAAAAACATGTACATGATCAAATACAAATCCTAGAATCAACTATTAAAGACCAGAACCCATTCAACAATTACATTCAATTCTGAATTGATTAAATATACAGACCACAAATTCCAATTGGCTATACTTAAAATCTTTAACATCAGCCTTGGCTCTGGCAACTTTCCCAATATTTTGAACCAAGGACTTTTAACCCCAATCCACAAAAGTGGAGACAAATTTGACCCCAATAACTACCGTGGGATATCTGTCAACAGCAACCTTGGGAAAATCCTCTGCATTATCATTCAAATCAGACTCCTATATTTCAAGCAATGTACTGAGCAAATGCCAAATGGGCTTTTTATGAAATGACTCTACGACAGACCACGTATTCACGCTGCACATCCTAATTGACAAACAAACCAAAACAAAGGCAAAGTCTTCTCATGATTTCAAAAAGGCTTTTGACTCAATTTGGCATGAGGATCTGCTGTACAAATGGATGGAAAGTGGTGTTGGGGGAAAAACATTCATCATTATAAAATCCATGAACACAAACAACATTTGTGCAGATAATATTTATTTCCAAAGTGCTGTGGGGTGAGACAGGGATGCAGCTTAAGCCCCACCCTCCTCAACATATATATCAACAAATTGGCGAGGGCACTAGAACAGTCTGCAGCACCCGGCCTCACCCTACTAGAATCTGAAGTCAAATGTCTACTGTTTGCTGATGATCTGGTGCTTCTGTCCCCAACCATGGAGGGCCTACAGCAGCACCTAGATCTTATGCACAGATTCCGTCAGACCTGGGCCCTGACAGTGAATCTCAGTAAGACAAAAATAATGGTGTTTCAAAAATGTCCAGTTACCAGGAACACGAATACAAATTCCATCTAGACACCATTGCCCTAGAATACACAAAAGACTATACATACCTTGGCCTAATCATCAACGCCACAGGTAACTTCCACAAAGCTGTGAACGATCTGAGAGACAAGGTAAGAAGGGCCTTCTATGCCATCGAAGGAACATAAATTCTACATAGAAATCTGGCAAAAAATACTTGAATCAGCGATAGAACCCATTGCCCTTTATGGTTGTGAGGTCTGGGGTCCGCTCACCAACCAAGAATTCACAAAATGGGACAAACACCAAATTGAGAATGCATGCATAATTGTGCAAAAATATCCTGTGTAACACGTAAAACACCAAATAATACATGCAGTGATTTAGGCTAATTCTCGCTAATTAGCAAAATCCAGAAAAGAGCCGTTATATTCTACAACCACCTAAAAGGAAGCGATTCCCAAACCTTCCATGACAAAGTCATCACCTACAGTGAGATGAACCTGGAGAAGAGTCCCCTAAGCAAGCTGGTCCTGGGGCTCTGTTCACAAACACAAACACACCCCACCGAGCCCCAGAACAGCAGCACAATTAGACCCGACCAAATCATGAAAAAACTCAGTTAATTACTTGACACATTGGAAAGAACTAACAAAAAACAGAGCAAACTAGAATGCTATTTGGCCCTAAACAGAGAGTACACAGTAGCAGAATACCTGACCACTGTGACTGACCCAAAATGAAGGAAATCTTTTTGACTGTACAGACTCAGTGAGCATAGCCTTGCTATTGAGAAAGGCTGTCGTAGGGAGACCTGACTCTCAAGGGAGACAGGCTATGTGCACACTTCCTAACCTCCTGCCAAATGTATGACCATATTAGAGACACATATTTCCCTCAGATTACACAGATCCACAAATAATTAGAAAACAAACCCAATTTTGATCAACTCCCATATCTACTGGGTGAAATACCACAGTGTGTCATCACAGCAGCAAGATTTGTGAGCCGTTGCCACAAAAAAGGGCAACCAGTGAAGAATAAACACCATTGTAAATACAACCCAAATTTATGCTTATTTATTTTCCCTTTTGTACTTGAACCATTTGCACATTGTTACAACACTGTATCTAGCCATAATGACATTTGAAATCTCTATTATTTTGGAACTTCTGTGAGTGTAATGTTTACTGTTCATTTTGATAGTTTATTTCATTTTTGTTTATTATCTATTTCACTTGTTTTGGCAATGTTATCATATGTCCCCCATGCCAATAAAGCCCCGTAAATTGAATTTGAATTGAGAGAAAGAGAGAGAGAGACATAGTAAACATCACCTGAGACAAATCAGTTCATCAAAGTTTTGTGGAGCCGGTTCAGGAATGTGCCAGAGGCTGGGCTTAAGCACGCACGCACACACGCACATGCACGCACACAATAGGGGAATGTAGAGGTGTAGCCAACACATGACACCCTGTGAAAGTGCAGCCTGGTGGCTGTTTATGACTTCAGAACACAGGCTCTCCTTACATTATCCTGTTCTGCTCCTTCTCTGTTCTGCTGTCATCTGGGTCAGATAGATACAGGGCATTCGAAAAGTATTCAGACTAATTGACTTTCTCCACATTTTGTTACGTTACAACCTTATTCTAAAATGGAATAAATTGTTTTAAATCTACACACAATACTCCATAATGAAAAAGCAAAAACAACTATTCAGACCCTTTTACTCAGTACTTTGTTGAAGCACCTTTGGCAGAGATTACAGCCTTAAGTCTTCTTGGGTATGATGCTTGCCACACCTGTATTTGGGGAGTTTCTCCCATTCTTCTCTGCAGATCCTCTCAAGCTCTGTCAGGTTGGATGGGGAGCGTTGCTGCACAGCTAGTTAGATCTTGGTTTCATCAGACCAGAGAATCTTGTTTCTCATGGTGTGAGTTCTTTAGATTCCTTTTGGCAAACTCCAAGCGAGCTGTCATGTGCCTTTTACTGAGGAGTGGCTTTTCTTTTGGCCACTCTACCATAAAGACCTGATTGGTGGAGTGCTGCAGAGATGGTTGTCCTTCTGGAATGTTCTCCACAGAGGAACTCTGGAGCTCTGTCAGAGTGACCATCGGGTTCTTGGTCACCTCTCTGACCAAGGCCCTTCTCCCCGATTTCTCAGTTTGGCCAGGCGGGCAGCTCTAGGAAGAGTCTTGGTGGTTCCAAACGTCTTCCATTTAAGAATGATGGAGGCCACTGTGGTCTTGGAGACCTTCAATGTTGCAGAAATTTTTTGGTTCCTTTCCCCAGATCTGTGCCTCGACACAATCCTGTCTCGGAGCTCTACAGATAGCTTGGTTTTTTCTCCATATATAGACAATTCATGTCCAATCAATTGAATTTACCACAGGTGGACTCCAATAAAGTTGTAGAAACATCTCAAGGATGATCAACGGAAACAGGATGCACCTGAGCTCAATTTCAAGTCTCATAGAAAAGGGTCTGAATACTGACGTAAATAAGGTATCTTTTGTTTAAATTTTTAAAATGTGCTAAAATTCCTTAAAACCTGTTTTTGCATTGTGATTATGAGGTAGTGTCTCTAGATTGATGAAGACATTACACCCTTAATTTTAGATTAAAGGTGTAATGTCACAAAATATGGAAAAAGTCAAAGGGTCTTTTACGAATGCACTGTAGGTTTCATTCACTATGATGTTACAGGGCTGGGTTGTTCTGACAGGTTTAATCCAGAGGGATGGCTGTTCCGAACTCAGTGCTCTGACAGTCAGGTCCCATACAGAGTTGTAATGTCTCCTAGCTAACAGAGTGAAGTGATTAGGCAGTCTGACTAGCAGCATGTTCTGACAGAGTTGTGATGTTACAGGAGCTGGGCTAGGATACATCAGACCTCTGTGAATCTGTCCCAGTTCACTCTGTCCTCATGAATCAGTAATTTTATTTATTTATTTATTTTACCTTTATTTAACCAGGTAGGCTAGTTGAGAACACCTTTATTTAACCAGGTAGGCTAGATGAGAACACCTTTATTTAACCAGGTAGGCTAGTTGAGAACACCTTTATTTAACCAGGTAGGCTAGTTGAGAACACCTTTATTTAACCAGGTAGGCTAGTTGAGAACACCTTTATTTAACCAGGTAGGCTAGTTGAGAACACCTTTATTTAACCAGGTAGGCTAGTTGAGAACACCTTTATTTAACCAGGTAGGCTAGTTGAGAACACCTTTATTTAACCAGGTAGGCTAGTTGAGAACACCTTTATTTAACCAGGTAGGCTAGATGAGAACACCTTTATTTAACCAGGTAGGCTAGTTGAGAACACCTTTATTTAACCAGGTAGGCTAGTTGAGAACACCTTTATTTAACCAGGTAGGCTAGTTGAGAACACCTTTATTTAACCAGGTAGGCTAGTTGAGAACACCTTTATTTAACCAGGTAGGCAAGTTGAGAACAAGTTCTCATTTACAATTGCGACCTGGCCAAGATAAAGCAAAGCAGTTCGACAGATAAAACGACACCGAGTTACACATGGAGTAAAAACAAACATACAGTCAATAATGCAGTATAAACAAGTCTATATACAATGTGAGCAAATGAGGTGAGAAGGGAGGTAAAGGCAAAAAAGGCCATGATGGCAAAGTAAATACAATATAGCAAGTAAAAATAAAAAATAAATAAAAAAAGTAATGATCTCATCTCACAGCCATCATCATCATCGTAGTCTGGTGGGCTACTCTTATTCTGATGTCGTTCCTCTCCCTCGCCACCTCATTTACTTTCTCTCTTCCTTTCTTCCCTCCTTCTTCCTCCCCCTCTTCTATGAGCTAGGGAATCTGCTAGTCACTAAATGGGATATCCTTCCTTCTGGCGGCAGGAGAGGGCGAGATGTTTATTTCAGAGTAATGCCGTGCCACGGATGTCATGCGCATGCCCCCAACCCCCTATAAATACCTGGGCCCCCCAACCCCCTATAAATACCTGGGCCCTCCAACCCCCTATAAATACCTGGGCCCCCCAACCCCCTATAAATACCTGGGCCCCCCAACCCCCTATAAATACCTGGGCCCCCCCAACCCCCTATAAATACCTGGGCCCCCCCAACCCCTTATAAATACCTGGGCCCCCCAACCATCTATAAATACCTGGGCCCCCCAACCCCCTATAAATACCCCCTAAAAATACCTGGGCCTCCCAACCCTACAAATACCTGGGCACCCCAACCCCCTTTAAATACCTGGGCCCCCCAACCCCCTATAAATACCTGGGCCCCCCAACCCCCTATAAATACCTGGGCCCCCAACCCCCTATAAATACCTGCCCCCCCAACCCTATAAATACCTGGCACCCCAACCCCCTATAAATACCTGGGCCCCCCCAACCCCCTATAAATACCTGGGCCCCCCCAACCCCCTATAAATACCTGGGCCCCCCAACCCCATATAAATACCTGGGCCCCCCCAACCCCCTATAAATACCTGGGCCCCCCAACCCCCTATAAATAACTGGGCCCCCCAACCCCCTATAAATACCCCCTAAAAATACCTGGGCCTCCCAACCCTACAAATACCTGGGCACCCCAACCCCCTTTAAATACCTGGGCCCCCCAACCCCCTATAAATACCTGGGCCCCCAACCCCCTATAAATACCTGGGCCCCCAACCCCCTATAAATACCTGCCCCCCCAACCCTATAAATACCTGGCACCCCAACCCCCTATAAATACCTGGGCCCCCCCAACCCCCTATAAATACCTGGGCCCCCCCAACCCCCTATAAATACCTGGGCCCCCCCAACCCCCTATAAATACCTGGGCCCCCCCAACCCCCTATAAATACCTGGGCCCCCCCAACCCCCTATAAATACCTGGGCCCCCAACCCCCTATAAATAACTGGGCCCCCCAACCCCCTATAAATACCCTGGCCCACCAACCCCTATAAATACCAGTATGTCTACTTGCACATTAATCTTCTGCACATCTATCACGCCAGTGTTTAATTGCTAAATTGTAATTATTTTGCCACTGTGGCCTATTTATGGCCTTATCTCCCTAATCTTACTTAGTGGGGCAAAAAAAGTATTTAGCCAGCCACCAATTGTGCAAGTTCTCCCACTTAAAAAGATGAGAGGCCTGTAATTTTCATCATAGGTACACTTCAACTATGACAGACAAAATTAGAAAAGAAATCCAGAAAATCACATTGTAGGATTTTTAATGAATTTATTTGCAAATGATGGTGGAAAATAAGTATTAATAAATAATAAGACACTGTACACAGACTTTCCTATTGTTATTGACTGTACATGGTGTTTACTCCATGTGTTGTTGTTGGTGTCGCTCTGCTTTGCTTTATCTTGGCCAGGCCGCAGTTGTAAATGAGAACTTGTTCTCAACTAGTTAAATAAAGGTGAAATAAAATGTGACTATCCTTCATTCTATTTTGCTTGAGGGACTATGCTAGTCACTCAATGGGATAAACACACTAGAGTAACTGTGTTCTCGTAAGGGAACAGCAACACATCACTAGAGACTGTACCCATCCCACCACAGATTGCTCCCCTTCCCTCCCAACAGTAGACTGTGCGAGTCAGTCACATTCACCTGGTACAGGGACTGGGGGGCGGCCAGCTGACAGCCACACCTACTATACAGTATTGCTTTTTCAAGTTTTATGTGTTCTTGTTTTTAAAAATGGTCGAATTAATAAACTAAACTAAAAGCAGTAGAAGGTTACAGACCCACTGCAGTAGAAGGTTACAGACCCACTGCAGTAGAAGGTTACAGACCCACTGCAGTAGAAGGTTACAGACCCACTGCAGTAGAAGGTTACAGACCCACTGCAGTAGAAGGTTACAGACCCACTGCAGTAGAAGGTAACAGAACCACTGCAGTAGAAGGTTACAGACCCACTGCAGTAGAAGGTTACAGACCCACTGCAGTAGAAGGTTACAGACCCACTGCAGTAGAAGGTTACAGACCCACTGCAGTAGAAGGTTACAGACCCACTGCAGTAGAAGGTTACAGACCCACTGCCAGTAGAAGGTACAGACCCACTGCAGTAGAAGGTTACAGACCCACTGCAGTAGAAGGTTACAGACCCACTGCAGTAGAAGGTTACAGACCACTGCAGTAGAAGGTTACAGACCCACTGCAGTAGAAGGTTACAGACCCACTGCAGTAGAAGGTTACAGACCCACTGCAGTAGAAGGTTACAGAACCCACTGCAGTAGAAGGTTACGACCCACTGCAGTAGAAGGTTACAGACCCACTGCAGTAGAAGGTTACAGACTCTGTGTGGCCCTTATTTAGCCACTGCAGTAGAAGGTTACAGATCCACTTCAGTAGAAGGTTACAGAACCACTGCCAGTAGAAGGTTACAGACCCAATGCAGTAGAGGTTTACAGACCCACTGCGTTAGAAAGGTTACAGAACCACTGCAGTAGAAGGTACAGACCCACTGCAGTAGAAGGTTACAGACCCACTGCAGTAGAAGGTTACAGAACCACTGCAGTAGAAGGTTACAGACCCACTGCAGTAGAAGGTTACAGACCCACTGCAGTAGAAGGTTACAGACCCACTGCAGTAGAAGGTTACAGACCCACTGCAGTAGAAGGTTACAGAACCACTGCAGTAGAAGGTACAGACCTCTGTGTGGCCCTGATTTAGCCCACTGCAGTAGAAGGTTACAGAACCACTGCAGTAGAAGGTTACAGACCTCTGTGTGGCCCTGATTTAGCCACTGCAGTAGAAGGTTACAGAACCACTGCAGTAGAAGGTACAGACTCTGTGTGGCCCTGATTTAGCCCACTGCAGTAGAAGGTTACAGAACCACTGCAGTAAAAGGTTACAGACCCACCTGCAGTAGAAGGCTACCAGACCCACTGCAGTAGAAGGTTACAGAACCACTGCAGTAGACGGTAAAGACCTCTGTGTGGCCCTGATTTAGCCCACTGCACGTAGAAGGTTCACAGACCTCTGTGTGGCCCTGATTTAGCCCACTGCAGTAGAAGGTTACAGAAACACTACAGTAGAAGGTTACAGACCCACTGCAGTAGAAGGTTACAGACCCACTGCAGTAGAAGGTTACAGACCACTGCAGTAGAAGGTTACAGACCTCTGTGTGGCCTGATTTAGCCCACCGAGTAGAAGGTACATACCTCTGTGTGGCCCTGATTTAGCCCACTGCAGTAGAAGGTTACAGACCCACTGCAGTAGAAGGTTACAGACCTCTGTGTGGCCCTGATTTAGCCCACTGCAGTAGAAAGGTTACAGAACCACTGCAGTAGAAGGTTACAGACCCTGTGTGGCCCTGATTTAGCCCACTGCAGTAGAAGGTTAACAGACCACTGCAGTAGAAGGTTACAGACCCACTGCAGTAGAAGGTTACAGACCCACTGCAGTAGAAGGTTACAGACCCACTGCAGTAGAAGGTTACAGACCCCACTGCAGTAGAAGGTTACAGACCCACTGCAGTAGAAGGTTACAGAACCACTGCAGTAGAAGGTTACACGACCTCTGTGTGGCCCTTATTTATGCCCACTGCAGTAGAAGGTTACAGACCCACTGCAGTAGAAGGTTACAGACCTCTGTGTGGCCCTTATTTAGCCCACTGCAGTAGAAGGTTACAGACCCACTGCAGTAGAAGGTTACAGACCTCTGTGTGGCCCTGATTTAGCCCACTGCAGTAGAAGGTTACAGACCCTCTGTGTGGCCCTGATTTAGCCCACTGCAGTAGAAGGTTACAGACCTCTGTGTGGCCCTGATTTAGCCCACTGCAGTAGAAGGTTACAGACCTCTGTGTGGCCCTGATTTAGCCCACTGCAGTAGAAGGTACAGGACATCTGTGTGGCCCTGATTTAGCCCACTGCAGTAGGAAGGTTACAGAACCACTGCAGTAGAAGGTTACAGACCTCTGTGTGGCCCTGAATTTAGCCCACTGCAGTAGAAGGTTACAAGACCTCTGTGTGGCCCTGATTTAGCCCATTGCAGTAGAAGGTTACAGACATCTGTGTGCCCTGATTTAGCCCACTGCAGTAGACGGTTACAGAACCACTGCAGTAGAAGGTTAAGACCCACTGCAGTAGAAGGTTACAGACCCACTGCAGTAGAAGGTTACAGAAACCACTGCAGTAGAAAGTTACAGACCTCTGTGTGGCCCTGATTTAGCCAACTGCAGTAGAAGGTTACAGACCTCTGTGTGGCCCTGATTTAGCCCCTGCAGTAGAAGGTTACCGACCTCTGTGTGGCCTGATTTAGCCCACTGCAGTAGAAGGTTACAGACCCACTGCAGTAGAAGGTTACAGAACCACTGCAGTAGAAGGTTACAGAACCACTGCAGTAGAAGGTTACAGACCTCTGTGTGGCCCTGATTTAGCCCACTGCAGTAGAAGGTTTACAGACCTCTGTGTGGCCCTGATTTAGCCCACTGCAGGTAGAAGGTTACAGACCTCTGTGTGGCCCTGATTTCGCCCACTGCAGTAGGTGGTTACAGACCTCTGTGTGGCCCTGATTAGCCACTGCAGTAGAAGGTTACAGACCTCTGTGTGGCCCTGATTTAGCCCACTGCAGTAGAAGGTTACAGAACCACTGCAGTAGAAGGTTACAGACCCAACTGCAGTAGAAGGTTACAGAACCACTGCAGTAGAAGGTTACAGAACCACTGCAGTAGAAGGTTACAGACCCTCTGTGTGGCCCTGATTTAGCCCACTGCAGTAGAAGGTTACAGACCTCTGTGTGGCCCTGATTTAGCCCACTGCAGTAGAAGGTTACAGAACCACTGGAGTAGAAGGTTACAGACCCACTGCAGTAGAAGGTTACAGAACCACTGCAGTAGAAGGTTACAGAACCACTGCAGTAGAAGGTTACAGACCTATGTGTGGCCCTGATTTAGCCCACTGCAGTAGAAGGTTACAGACCTCTGTGTGGCCCTGATTTAGCCCACTGCAGGTAGAAGGTTACAGACCTCTGTGTGGCCCTGATTTAGCCCACTGCAGTAGAAGGTTACAGACCTCTGTGTGGCCCTGATTTCGCCCACTGCAGTAGAAGGTTACAGACCTCTGTGTGGCCCTGATTTAGCCACTGCAGTAGAAGGTTACAGACCCACTGCAGTAGAAGGTTACAGAACCACTGCAGTAGAAGGTTACAGAACCACTGCAGTAGAAGGTTACAGACCTCTGTGTGGGCCCTGATTTAGACCACTGCAGTAAAGGTTACAGACCTCTGTGTGGCCCTGATTTAGCCCACTGCAGTAGAAGGTTACAGACCTCTGTGTGGCCCTGATTTCGCCCACTGCAGTAGGGTGGTTACAGACCTCTGTGTGGGCCCTGATTAGCCCACTGCAGTATAAGGTTACAGACCTCTGTGTGGCCCTGATTTAGCCCACTGCAGTAGAAGGTTACAGAACCACTGCAGTAGAAGGTTACAGACCCACTGCAGTAGAAGGTTACAGAACCACTGCAGTAGAAGGTTACAGAACCACTGCAGTAGAAGGTTACAGACCTCTGTGTGGCCCTGATTTAGCCCACTGCAGTAGAAGGTTAACAGACCTCTGTGTGGCCCTGATTTAGCCCACTGCAGTAGAAGGTTACAGAACCACTGGAGTAGAAGGTTACAGACCCACTGCAGTAGAAGGTTACAGAACCACTGCAGTAGAAGGTTACAGAACCACTGCAGTAGAAGGTTACAGACTTATGTGTGGCCCTGATTAGCCCACTGCAGTAGAAGGTTACAGACCTCTGTGTGGCCCTGATTAGCCCACTGCAGTAGAAGGTTACAGACCTCTGGTGGCCCTGATTTAGCCCACTGCAGTAGAAGGTTACAGACCTCTGTGTGGCCCTGATTTCGCCCACTGCAGTAGAAGGTTACAGACCTCTGTGTGGCCCTGATTTAGCCCACTGCAGTAGAAGGTTACAGACCTCTGTTGTGGCCCTGATTTAGCCCACTGCAGTAGAAGGTTACAGAGCTCTGTGTGGTCTTGATTTAGCCCACTGCAGTAGAAGGTTACAGAACCACTGCAGTAGAAGGTTACAGAACCACTGCAGTAGAAGGTTACAGATCCACTGCAGTAGAAGGTTACAGAACCACTGCAGTAGAAGGTTACAGAACCACTGCAGTAGAAGGTTACAGATCCACTGCAGTAGAAGGTTACAGACCCACTGCAGTAGAAGGTTACAGACCCACTGCAGTAGAAGGTTACAGACCCACTGCAGTAGAAGGTTACAGACCCACTGCAGTAGAAGGTTACAGAACCACTGCAGTAGAAGGTTACAGACCTCTGTGTGGCCCTTATTTAGCCCACTGCAGTAGAAGGTTACAGACCCACTGCAGTAGAAGGTTACAGACCTCTGTGTGGCCCTTATTTAGCCCACTGCAGTAGAAGGTTACAGACCCACTGCAGTAGAAGGTTACAGACCTCTGTGTGGCCCTGATTTAGCCCACTGCAGTAGAAGGTTACAGACCTCTGTGTGGCCCTGATTTAGCCCACTGCAGTAGAAGGTTACAGACCTCTGTGTGGCCCTGATTTAGCCCACTGCAGTAGAAGGTTACAGACCTCTGTGTGGCCCTGATTTAGCCCACTGCAGTAGAAGGTTACAGAACCACTGCAGTAGAAGGTTACAGAACCACTGGAGTAGAAGGTTACAGACCCACTGCAGTAGAAGGTTACAGACCCACTGCAGTAGAAGGTTACAGAACCACTGCAGTAGAAGGTTACAGAACCACTGCAGTAGAAGGTTACAGACCTATGTGTGGCCCTGATTTAGCCCACTGCAGTAGAAGGTTACAGACCCACTGCAGTAGAAGGTTACAGAACCACTGCAGTAGAAGGTTACAGACCTCTGTGTGGCCCTGATTTAGCCCACTGCAGTAGAAGGTTACAGACCTCTGTGTGGCCCTGATTTAGCCCACTGCAGTAGAAGGTTACAGACCTCTGTGTGGCCCTGATTTAGCCCACTGCAGTAGAAGGTTACAGACCTGTGTGGCCCTGATTTCGCCCACTGCAGTAGAAGGTTACAGACCTCTGTGTGGCCCTGATTTAGCCCACTGCAGTAGAAGGTTACAGACCTCTGTGTGGCCCTGATTTAGCCCACTGCAGTAGAAGGTTACAGAACCACTGCAGTAGAAGGTTACAGACCCACTGCAGTAGAAGGTTACAGAACCACTGCAGTAGAAGGTTACAGAACCACTGCAGTAGAAGGTTACAGACCTCTGTGTGGCCCTGATTTAGCCCACTGCAGTAGAAGGTTACAGACCTCTGTGTGGCCCTGATTTAGCCCACTGCAGTAGAAGGTTACAGAACCACTGGAGTAGAAGGTACAGACCCACTGCAGTAGAAGGTTACAGAACCACTGCAGTAGAAGGTTACAGAACCACTGCAGTAGAAGGTTACAGACCTCTGTGTGGCCCTGATTTAGCCCACTGCAGTAGAAGGTTACAGACCTCTGTGTGGCCCTGATTTAGCCCACTGCAGTAGAAGGTTACAGACTCTGTGTGGCCCTGATTTAGCCCCTGCAGTAGAAGGTTACAGAACCACTGCAGTAGAAGGTTACAGAACCACTGCAGTAGAAGGTTACAGATCCACTGCAGTAGAAGGTTACAGACCACTGCAGTAGAAGGTTACAGAACCACTGCAGTAGAAGGTTACAGATCCACTGCAGTAGAAGGTTACAGACCCACTGCAGTAGAAGGTTACAGACCCACTGCAGTAGAAGGTTACAGACCCACTGCAGTAGAAGGTTACAGAACCACTGCAGTAGAAGGTTACAGACCTCTGTGTGGCCCTTATTTAGCCCACTGCAGGGTAGAAGGTTGTACAACCACTGCAGTAGAAGGTTACAGACCTCTGTGTGGCCCTTATTTAGCCCACTGCAGTAGAAGGTTACAGACCCCCTGCAGTAGAAGGTTACAGACCTCTGTGGTGCCCTGATTTAGCCCACTGCAGTAGAAGGTTACAGACCTCTGTGTGGCCCTGATTTAGCCCCACTGCAGTAGAAGGTTA
>NW_022265647.1:0-7775 GCF_002021735.2 Oncorhynchus kisutch | reverse complement strand
CTCTCTCCCTCCCTCACCCTCTCTCTCTCTCTCTCTCCCTCCCTCTCTCTCTCTCTCTCTCTCTCCCTCCCTCACCCTCTCACCCTCTCTCTCTCTCTCTCCCTCCCTCACCCTCTCTCTCCCTCCCTCCCTCCCTCACCCTCCCTGTCTGTCTCCAGCTGATAGAGAACAGTATGTGTCTGCTGAGGAATCTGTCCTATCAGGTATTGTTGTAGTTTATATTGTTGTCCTTTCTGTTTCTTTCTACAGTGTTTCATCCTGCCTTTTTAGTATTGTGTTGTGACCTTTTGAATTGTACTTTAAAGAGATTCTCTGGTACTTCTGTAGACTTTTTAGCCAGTAGTTCTTAGTGTTGCATGGTATACCCAAACTTCTGTACTTTTTCCGATAGCAGCACATGACAAACGGCTCGGTCCTAGATAAAGGTACTTCTGTCAAATGAGTGTCACGTCATCTACTGATTGAGAGAGGATCAAGTTAGTTTATCAGCGCAGCCGAGGTCCCCTTATGACGTGAGAGCACGGTGCCCACTCCACTTCCCCGTGGCTAACACTAGCCTGTTCCACTTCCCCGTGGCTAACACTAGCCTGTTCCACTTCCCCGTGGCTAACACTAGCCTGTTCCACTTCCCCGTGGCTAACACTAGCCTGTTCCACTTCCCCGTGGCTAACACTAGCCTGTTCCACTTCCCCGTGGCTAACACTAGCCTGTTCCACTTCCCGTGGCTAACACTAGCCTGTTCCACTTCCCGTGGCTAACACTAGCCTGTTCCACTTCCCCGTGGCTAACACTAGCCTGTTCCACTTCCCCGTGGCTAACACTAGCCTGTTCCACTTCCCCGTGGCTAACACTAGCCTGTTCCACTTCCCCGTGGCTAACACTAGCCTGTTCCACTTCCCCGTGGCTAACACTAGCCTGTTCCACTTCCCCGTGGCTAACACTAGCCTGTTCTGAGGAAACACTGATTGTGACCAAAACCTTAATTCCTTCACGTCTGTCCCAGTCAACGATCCTATTTGCTCGAGCCTTGAACTGGCTGTGTGTGTGGAATAATGTCATGGGTCTTAAAGAGAGACACATGCTATCAAATAAAGAGATTTCTTTCTTCTATGCAAATATGTTGATCAGTAAATAAAGTAAGTCCCCAAATGGAAGGGAAACGATTGTTTTTTCATCTGCCAGCACCATGAAAATCAGCCAGAAAGCTCTACCTCAATTCATTGGTCACGCTGCTATTCAATATGCATTCAGCTGCATTGTGATACACCCTAGACTACATCTTGATTTGCCCAGTTTATCAATAGAGATTTACCATTCCAACTACATTATTACCATGATGTTATGTAGTTAGATAGTAAAATAGATTGCTATAATTCATTCATTAACGCAATACATTCAAAATCAAACATTTTATATCAAACTCGAAGATCTGTCTGGTTCAAGTGCCATTCTGTGACTTTGGCCATGGTATTGTTTTTAGTACTGCTATGGAGTATTGTGATACTTAACCTGGTTTGTCTGTATGGACGTTGAACTTTTAGCATGGTGACAACACTGTTCACAGTTGTGAAAGTAGTGCTCAAGAGGCCAGAAGTGGTCCCTCGGCTCTCACTCTGCTGTGTGTGCATTCTTGCTAGCTGTCACTCAAATCGCGATGGGGCTGAAGCTCATTGGCTAGAACTTGAAATGCTAGGGGGCTGACCCCACATGGGGGGAAAATGGCACAGTATAGTTCCAGACAAAAGTTGCTTTTCAAACTAGGGATTTCGTGGCTAATTGAGTTAAGACAGTAATTCTGCTCCTCGATTCTGAATGTTGACACATCGGCCCAAAGCCGGGAGGGGTAAAGAACATACTGAGTAGGCCACCAAGGTTTCACAGCATGTCTTTAAATAAGTAATATTATACTATATGATTGTAAACTTGACTTGACCTTAGGTTCACCGGGAGGTGCCGGGCGCTGAGCGCTACCAGGAAGCCATGTCCCTCAACCAGGGCCCTGCCCCCTCCACTGGAAAGACCAACCGCTTCAGCTCCCGCAGAGGCAAAGGTCAGTGTGTGTCTGTGTGTTGCGCGGGTGCCTGTTCTGTCTGTCTGTCTTGTTTGTGTGAGTGAGAGAGTGTTTATATTTCTGTCTGGAAGGAAGGCAGATGAGAGTGAGAGTGATGCAATGTTTGACTTTAGTGTGTGTGTGTGTGTGTACACAGTATAGTGGACAGTGTAGCAGGAAAGAGAGACAGCAGAGAACCGTGGTGTGGCCTGGGATGTTGAATGCTATTTTACCCCATCCTAAAGAATGTTCAGTCTGTGTATCTGTGATGGAAATGATTTGTTTCTCTATTTATGAACAGACATTTTGTTGTTGATGGTTTGTCTTTGTGCTGGTGTGGGATGTTGGTTGTGTTGTTGCTGGCGTGGCTGTTGGTGTGTTGTTGATGGTTTGTCTTTGTGCTGGTGTGGATGTGGTGTGTTGTTGCTGGCGGGGATGTTGGTTGTGTTGTTGATGGTTTGTCTTTGTGCTGGCGTGGATGTTGGTGTGTGTTGTTGATGGTTTGTCTTTGTGCTGGCGTGGATGTTGGTGTTGTTGTTGCTGGCGTGGATGTTGGTGTGTTGTTGCTGGCGTGGATGTTGCTGTGTGTTGTGATGGTTTGTCTTTGTGCTGGCTGTGGATGTGGTGTGTTGATGGTTTGTCTTTGTGCTGGTGTGGATGTTGTGTGTTTTTTGCTGCGATAGTTTCTAATCTAATCCTACATTTGATCTATGCTGGTGCTTTGGTGGGAGGAGGTGTCTTGGTGGCTGGGTCATGCTGCTGTTCTCACTTGACTCAAATGATCTTCCTCTCTCCTCCTCCTATCATTTAAACCTCCCTCGTTCTGCTCTCCTCTCTGCTGTGGAACAGATGACTGGTGTTCTAAAGGTAAGCTCTGACCTCTGCTTGTCTGCTGGTTAGAGCATTAATTAGCACTGGCTAATGATGTGTCAGTCTCCTAACTCTATGCATGCATTGTCATGCTCTCTGCCGTCTCCTAGAGGACGATGTGTTGTAAGAGACAGTGTGCAGCATGTGTGTGTGTGAGTCTGTGTTAGCATGTGTGCTCCTACCTAGTGGCTTTTTCAGTGGCTCACAGAGCTGTGTGGTTCTAGAGAACCATAGCGGTTAGAGGGTTCTAGAGCACCGTAGTGGGCGGGGGGTTCTGGAGCGCCGTAGTGGGGGGGTTTATTGAGTGTTCTGTGTGTCTGTTTCTCAGTGTTCTGATGTTCTGTTGCAGGGAGAAATGAAGACGGAGCAGATATGATTGACATTCCAAAGAGGACTACACCTGCCAAAGGTAACACAGTATAAAGTGGCATCATGTAGACTGGAATATGCATGTTTCTCCTGTCCACTCATCTGTTGTACTGATCTGAAAGAAGTGACCAGGTGACAGCTAAGCCAGCCTAATGAGCTTCCATCACATTGTCTTCACCTGTGAAGTTTTTTTCCCCAATCATGCTGCTTTCAAGACAACTGGGAAACGAGGTCAAATCATGTCAGTGATCTTCAGTTCTGAAGTTCCGAGCTCCCCCCAGCTCCCAGTTCTCCTGAACTCACTGAAGTCTGAGATTTATGAATGCAGCAACAGTGCAGGTGAAAATGAGAAGACGATGAGATGTCTCCGTGTTTCTAACACCTCTCCCTCCGTGTCTCTCCAGGTTATGAGTTGTTGTTCCAGCCAGAGGTGGTGCGTGTCTACACCTCTCTGCTGAAGGAGAGTAAGAACCCCACCGTGCTGGAAGCCTCCGCCGGAGCCGTGCAAAACCTGTGTGCCGGACGCTGGACCGTGAGTCAACCACAACACCACCACACACCTTGAGACACCACGGCCTGTTAGTTTCACCCAAACACAACCACCACCAGGCCCAACACCACCACACACCTTGAGACACCACGAGCTGTTAGTTTAACCCAACCACCAGCAGGTCCAACACCACCACACACCTTGAGACACCACGGCCTGTTAGTTTAACCCCAAACACAACCACCATCAGACACATCCCTTTCAGCCTCCTTACTTGACCTGTAACAGAAACCCTTTACACCTGGACCGTAAGTCAATCACAGTATAATCACAAACTCCACCTCCAACCCAGACACCACCTTTCTAGACCCTTGTTAAACCACAGTCTAGTACTCAAAACAGTCTGTCCATTTCCTGAACACAAATACACTACAATAATCATTGATCTGTATGTATTCTCTCTCTCTGTCTCAGTATGGGTGGTATAATCGATCTCTATGTATTCTCTCTCTCTCTCTGTCTCAGTATGGGCGGGTATAATTGATCTCTCTGTATTCTCTCTCTCTGTGTCAGTATGGGCGGTATATCCGTGCGTTGTTGCGTCAGGAGAAGGGTCTTCCCATGATGACAGAGCTGTTGGCCCATGGCAACGACCGGGTGGTGAGGGCCATGTCTGGAGCTCTGAGGAACCTGGCTATCGACGCTCGCAACAGAGACCTGCTCGGTTAGTACTGTTTCTGTGGAAGTGTTTTTCCTCTCCCTGTTTCTCTTGCTCTCTCTCTTTCTCTTGCTCTCTCTCTTTCTCTTGCTCTGTCTCTCTCTCTTTCTCTTTTTTTCTCTTTCTCTTTTCTCTCTCTTTCTCTTTTTCTCTCTCTCTCTCTCTCTCTCTTTTTCTCTCTCTCTCTCTTTCTCTCTCTCTCTCTTTTCTCCTCTCTCTCTCTTTTCTCTCTCTCTCTCTCTCTCTCTTTTCTCTCTCTCTTTTCTCTCTCTCTCTCCTCTCTCTTTTCTCTCTTTCTCTTGCTCTCTCTCTTTCTCTTGCTCTCTCTCTTGCTCTGTCTCTCTCTCTTTCTCTTGCTCTGTCTCTCTCTCTTGCTCTCTCTCTTTCTCTTGCTCTGTCTCTCTCTCTTCGCTCTCTCTCTTTCTCTTGCTCTCTCTCTTTCTCTTGCTCTGTCTCTCTCTCTTTCTCTTTCTCTCTCTGTGTGTGTGTCTCTGAGCCAACCTGTGTTATTAAATACTAAAGCTCTAGTGTCTCTCTAACTCTGGGTCTCTGTAGGTAAACATGCAGTTCCCCACCTGGTATCCAACCTGCCTGGTGGTGGGTCAGAGCAGCCTGTGAGGGCTCTGTCAGAGGAGACGGTGGGTGTCTGTACTGAGCACCCTTCATGAGGTTCTGGGCTCCAGCCTGGATGCTGCCAAGATCCTCAGAGCCTCGAGGGCATCGAGAGACTGGTGCTCATCAATAAGGATGGGGTAAGCTGGTGTGTGTGAGACAAAAAGAGGTGCATGTGTCCTCTTTCCATCAGTCTGGATGATGTTGAACAGGAGTGTCAAACTTCAGTCTCTGGTGGGCTGAGGGTCTGCAGGGTTTCTCCCTTTTACTGATCAATTACACACTAATTGAAAGGAAAAAACTGGGACTGGGGGGGGTGTAGATTGATCTTCCCCCGGGGACTGGGGGGTGTGTAGTTGACCTCCCTCCGGGGGTCAAATGGAATGAGAGGGGTGTAGTTGACCTCCCTCCCGGGGTCAAATGGAATGACAGGGGTGTAGTGACCCTCCCTCCGGGGTGGACTGGGGGGTGTAGTTGACCTCCCTCCGGGGTGGACTGGGGGGTGTAGTTGACCTCCCTCCGGGGTGGACTGGGGGGGTGTAGTTGACCTCCCACCGGGGAGAATGGGGGGGTGTAGTTGACCTCCACCCGGGGTGGACTGGGGGTGTAGTTGACCTCCCTCCGGGGTGGACTGGGGGTGTAGTTGACCTCCCTCCGGGGTGGACTGGGGGGTGTAGTTGACCTCCCCGGGGTGGACTGGGGGGGTTGTAGTTGACCTCCCTCCGGGGTGGACTGGGGGGTGTAGTTGACCTCCCTCCGGGTGGACTGGGGGGTGTAGTTGACCTCCTCCGGGGTGGACTGGGGGGGGGGGTGTAGTTGATCTCCCTCCGGGGTGGACTGGGGGGGTGTAGTTGATCTCCCTCCGGGGTGGACTGGGGGGGGGTGTAGTTGACCTCCCTCCGGGTGGACTGGGGGGGGGTGGAGTTGACCTCCCTCCGGGTGGACTGGGGGGTGTAGTTGACCTCCCTCCGGGGTGGAATGGGAGAGGTGTAGTTGACCTCCCTCCGGGGTGGAATGGGAGGGGTGTAGTTGACCTCCCTCCGGGGTGGAATGGGGGGGTGTAGTTGACCTCCCTCCGGGGTGGAATGGGGGGTGTAGTTGACCTCCCTCCGGGTGGACTGGGGGGGGTGTAGTGACCTCCCTCCGGGGGGACTGGGGGGGGGGTGTAGTTGATCTCCCTCCGGGGTGGACTGGGGGGGTGTAGTTGACCTCCCTCCGGGGTGGACTGGGGGGGGGGTGTAGTTGACCTCCCTCCGGGGTGGACTGGGGGGGGGTGTAGTTGACCTCCCTCCGGGGTGGACGGGGGGGGGGTGTAGTTGACCTCCCTCCGGGGTGGACTGGGGGGGGTGTAGTTGACCTCCCTCCGGGGTGGACTGGGGGGGTGTAGTTGACCTCCCTCCGGGGTGGACTGGGAGGGGTGTAGTTGACCTCCCTCCGGGGTGGACTGGGAGGGGTGTAGTTGACCTCCCTCCGGGGTGGACTGGGAGGGGTGTAGTTGACCTCCCTCCGGGGTGGACTGGGGGGTGTAGTTGACCTCCCTCCGGGGTGGAATGGGAGGGGTGTAGTTGACCTCCCTCCGGGGTGGAATGGGAGGGGTGTAGTTGACCTCCCTCCGGGATGGAATGGGGGGGGTGTAGTTGACCTCCCTCCGGGGTGGAATGGGGGGTGTAGTTGACCTCCCTCCGGGGTGGAATGGGGGTGTAGTTGACCTCCTTCCAGGGTGGACTGGGGGGGGGGGGGTGTAGTTGACCTCCCTCCGGGGTGGAATGGGGGGGTGTAGTTGACCTCCCTCCGGGGTGGAATGGGGGGGTGTAGTTGACCTCCTTCCAGGGTGGACTGGGGGGGTGGTAGTTGACCTCCGGGGTGGAATGGGGGGGTGTAGTTGACCTCCCTCCGGGGTGGACTGGGGGGTGTAGTTGACCTCCCTCCGGGGTGGAATGGGGGGGTGTAGTTGACCTCCCTCCGGGGTGGACTGGGGGATGTAGTTGACCTCCCTCCGGGGTGGACTGGGGGGGGTGTAGTTGACCTCCCTCCGGGGTGGACTGGGGGGGGTGTAGTGACCTCCCTCCGGGGTGGACTGGGGGGGTGTAGTTGACCTCCTCCGGGGTGGAATGGGGGGGTGTAGTTGACCTCCCTCCGGGGTGGAATGGGGGGGTGTAGTTGACCTCCCTCCGGGGTGGACTGGGGGGGGGGGGGGTGTAGTTGAATCATCTTTCTGTTTGATGCTGTCTCTTCTGAGTCCTCCAGTTCTCTCTCCTGATAGGAACCGGTCAGAGCGAGAGTGCGTGGTGCCGGCCTGATACTCCAGTTAGTTTGGGGCTATAAGGAGTTGAGGAAGACCCGGAGAAGGATGGCTGGAAGAAGACAGACTTCATGGTGAACCTCAACCCGCCCAACAGCACCCAGCCCCGGGTCAACGGAGGATATGAAGACAGTACGCTGCCGCTCATAGACAGGGGTGAGACAGACAATAACATCTAGCTACACACCCACACACACACACACACACAACACACCCACACACACACCCACACCACACACACACACCCACACACACACACTGAGGTCTTCACAGGTCTACCACATATCTGAGACCGACTCCGGAACTAAGGTCTGAGTCTAAAATTGTCCATTACATTTCATCTCTCTGATAAATACATTTACTC
>NW_022265646.1:0-7821 GCF_002021735.2 Oncorhynchus kisutch | reverse complement strand
GAGGAGAGGTAGAGGAGAGGAGAGGAGAGGAGAGGAGAGGGTAGAGGAGAGGAGAGGAGAGGAGAGGAGGAGGAGAGGAAGGAGGAGAGGAGAGGAGAGGAGAGGAGAGGAGAGGAGAGGAGAGGAGAGGAGGGAGAGGAGAGGAGAGGAGAGGAGAGGAGAGGAGAGGTAGAGGAGAGGTAGAGGAGAGGAGAGGACCCCTCTCACTGTTTTACTGCTGCAACCTCATATTTCTGATGAGAAGAGGTCATAATCTGAGTTGATCATCAGATTATGAGATTAGGATTAAATGGGTCTACAGAGTCAGTCACAGATGATTCATCCAATTAAAATGATATTAGTGAGATTAATTGATGTCACTGTGTTATGTCAACATTCTAATTACGATGTGTTTCTGTCTGAACTGTGGTCTAATTGTTAGAAACCGACTACGGTACCAGTCAGAAGTTTTGACACACCGACTCATTCAAGGGTTTTCCTTCATTTGTACTATTTTCTACATCGTGAAATATCGAAAACACCAAAACTATGAAATCATGTAGTAACCCCCAAAAATATATTTTATATTTGAAATTCTTCCAAGTAGCCACCCTTTGCCTTGATGACAGCTTTACACATTCTTGGCACTCTCTGAACTAGCTTCACCTGGAATGCCTTTCCAACAGTCTCAGAGTTCCCACATATGCTGAGCACTTGTTGGCTGATTTTGTGGTATCTCAAATATAAAATATAATTCGATTTTTTTTAAACACTTTTTTGGTTACTACATGATTCCATATGTTTTATTTCATAGATTTGATGTCTTCACTATTATTCTACAATGTAGAAAATACTACAAATAAAGAAAATCCCTTGAATGAGTAGGTGTGTCTAAACTTCTGACTGTTACTGTGTATTATCACAAGTTTTAACAAAGGTACATATGTTGGTATGTTTACTGGTGAGCTGTTTTATAAACTAATGTAAAGTTTTAACATAAATAAATTGCTTGTTGCTTAAATGTGTGTACTGAGGCTACCTCATCTACCTCATCTACCTCTCTACCCCCCATCTACCTCATCTACCCTCATCTACCTCATCTACCTCATCTCACCTCATCTACCTCATCTACCACCATCTCTACCCCCATCTACCTCATATACATCATCTACCTCATCTACCCTCATCTACCTCACTCTACCTCATTACCCCCATCTACCCCATCTACCTCATCTACCTCATCTACCTCATCTACCCCCCATCTACCCCCATCTACCTCATCCACCTCATCTACCTCATCTACCTCATCTACCCTCATCTACCCTCATCTACCTCATCTACCCCCATCTACCTCATCTACCCCCATCTACCTCATCTACCCCCCATCTACCTCATCTACCTCATCTACCTCATCTACCCCCATCTACCTCATCTACCCCCATCTACCTCACCTACCCCCATCCACCCCATCTACCTCACCTACCCCCATCTACCTCATCTACCTCACCTACCCCCATCTACCCCCATCTACCTCATCTACCCCCATCTACCTCATCTACCTCACCTACCCCCATCTACCTCATCTACCTCACCTACCCCCATCTACCTCATCTACCTCACCTACCCCATCTACCTCACCTACCCCATCTACCTCACCTACCCCATCTACCTCATCTACCCCCATTGACCCCCATCTAGCTCATCTACCCCATCTACCTCATCTACCTCATCTACCCCATCTACATCATCTACCCCATCTACCTCATCTACCCCCAGCTACCCCATTGACCCCCATCTACCTCATCTACCCCCATCTACCTCATTTACCCCATCTACCCCATTGACCCCCATCTACCTCATCTGCCCCATCTACCCCATCTACCTCATCTACCCCCGTCTACCTCATCTACCCCACCTACCTCATCTACCCCATCTACCTCATCTACCTCATCTACCTCATCTATCCCATCTACCTCATCTACCTCGTCTACCCCCATCTACCTCATCTATCTCTCATACCACCATCTACCTCACCTACCCCATCTACCTCACCTACCCCATCTACCTCATCTACCCCCATCTACCCCCATTGACCTCCATCTAGCTCATCTACCCCATCTACCTCATCTACCCCATCTATCCAATCTACCCAATCTACTCCATCTACCTCATCTACCCCGTCTTCCTCATCTTCCCTCATATTTCCCAATCTTCCTCATCTACCTCACCTGCCCCATCTAACCCATCTACCTCATCTACTCCATCTACATCATCAACTCCATCTGCCTCATCTACCCCCATCTGCCTCATCGACCCCCATCTTCCTCATCGACCCCCATCTTCCTCATCTACCTCACCTGCCCCATCTACCCCATCTACCTCATCTATCCCATCTACCTCATCTACCCCCATCTTCCTCATCTACCTCATCTACCCAATCTACCCCCATCTTCCTCATCCACCCCATCTTCCTCATCTACCCCATCTACCCCCATCTTCCTCATCTACCCCCATCTACCTCCTCTACCCCATCTTCCTCATCTACCCTATCTTCCTCATCTACCCCCATCTTCCTCATCTACCTCATCTACCCCATCTACCTCATCTACTCCATCTACCTCATCTACCTCATCTACTCCATGTACCTCATCTACTCCATGTACCTCATCTACTCCATCTACCTCATCTACCCCATCTTCCTCATCTATCCCCATCTTCCTCATCTACCTTATCTACCCTCATCCACCTCATCTACTCCATCTACCTCATCTACCCCCATCTTCCTCATCTACCCCCATCTACCTCATCTACCCCCATCTACCCATCTACTCCATCTACCTCCATATTCCCATCCCATCTCAGTAGTCTCTGTAGTCAGTACTACAGTATAGTGAGAGTAGTCTCAGTAGTCAGAACTACAGTATAGTGAGAGTAGTCTCAGTAGTCAGGACTACAGTATTAGTGAGAGTAGTCTCAGTAGTCAGGACTACAGTACAGTGAGAAGTAGTTGCCAGTAGTCTCAGTAAGTCAGGACTACAGTACAGTGAGAAGTAGTCTCAGTAGTCAGGACTATAGTACAGTGAGAGTAGTCTCAGTAAGTCAGGACTACAGTACAGTGAGAGTAGTCTCAGTAGTCAGGACTATAGTACAGTGAGAGTAGTCTCAGTAGTGCTCAGGTAGTAGGACTACAGTACAGTGAGAGTAGTCTCAGTAGTCAGGACTACAGTACAGTGAGAGTAGTCTCAGTAGTCTCAGTAGTCAGGACTACAGTACAGTGAGAGTAGTCTCAGTAGTCAGAACTACAGTATAGTGAGAGTAGTCTCAGTAGTCAGGACTACAGTACAGTGAGAGTAGTCTCAGTAGTCAGGACTATAGTACAGTGAGAGTAGTCTCAGTAGTCTCAGTAGTCAGGACTACAGTACAGTGGAGAGTAGTCCTCAGTAGTCAGGACTACAGTACAGTGAGAGTAGTCTCAGTAGTTCTCAGTAGTCAGGACTACAGTACAGTGAGAGTAGTCTCAGTAGTCAGGACTATAGTACAGTGAGAGTAGTCTCAGTAGTCTCAGTAGTCAGGACTACAGTACAGTGAGAGTAGTCTCAGTAGTCAGGACTACAGTACAGTGAGAGTAGTCTCAGTAGTCAGGACTACAGTACAGTGAACTCCTGTGTAATGGAAGTCACATTGACAGCATAATGAAAGTTGCTCCGGATGCTGCGAGGTACAGATGGATCCTATTGTGATAGACTCTAGAAGTGATAGATGGGAGAAAGATCTCTCTCTCACCACACACACACACACCCCCGCGACACAACACCAAACACACACACACACACACACACAAACACACACACACACACACACACACACCACACACACACACACACACACACACACACACACACACACACACACACACACACACACACATACACACACACAAACACACCAGACAATTATTTCTCCCCTCCAGGTCGGAGACAGTTTAAGAGATAGCGATCTCTCTCTGTGTGGAGTACCCTGGGCGTTTTAACAGCAAAGCACCCTCCTCCATTCCACTCTCCCTCCTCTCTCCCTCCTCTCTCCCTCCTCTCTCCCTCCTCCCTCCTCTCTCCCTCCTCTCTCCCTCCTCCCTCCTCTCTCCCTCCTCTCTTCCCTCTTCTTGAAGCCCTCAGGGCTCTTTTCAAGGTCAAGGCTCAGTCACTAGTTCTCCAGTATTTTTCATCTGTCTGTCTGTCTGTCTGTCTGTCTGTCTGTCTGTCTGTCTGTCTGTCTGCCTGTCTTTCTGTGTCTGTCTGTCTGTCTGTCTGTCTGTCTGTCTGTCTGTCTGTCTGTCTGTCTGTCTGTCTTTGTCTGTCTGTCTGTCTTTGTCTGTCTGTCTGTCTGTCTGTCTGTCTGTCTGTCTGTCTGTCTGTCTGTCTGTCTGTCTGTCTGTCTGTCTGTCTGTCTGTCTGTCTTTCTGTGTCTGTCTGTCTGTCCTGTCTGGCCTGCCTGTCTGCCTGCCTAACTCCATGTTGGGGGTATCTCTCTTACTGTCTTCAGATGTTCCTGTAGGGATGTGTTTAGTATCTCTCTTACTGTCTTCAGATGTTCCTGTAGGGTTGTGTTTAGTATATCTCTTACTGTCTTCAGATGTTCCTGTAGGGTTGTGTTTAGTCTCTCTCTTACTGTCTTCAGATGTTCCTGTGGGTTGTGTTTAGTCCTCTCTCTTACTGTCTTCAGATGTTCCTGTAGTGGGATGTGTTTAGTCTCTCTCTTACTGTCTTCAGATGTTCCTGGTAGGGTTGTTGTTATTATCTCTCTTAATGTCTTCAGATGTTCCTGTAGGGTTGTGTTTAGTCTCTCTCTTACTGTTTTCAGATGTTCCTGTAGGGTTGTGTTTAGTTTTCTCTCTACTGTCTTCAGATGTTCCTGTGGGTTGTGTTTAGTCTCTCTCTTACTGTCTTCAGATGTTCCTGTAGGGTGTGTTTAGTCTCTCTCTTACTGTCCTTCAGATGTCCTGTAGGGTTGTGTTTAGTATCTCTCTTACTGTCTTCAGATGTTCCTGTGGGTTGTGTTTAGTATATCTCTTACTGTTTTCAGATGTTCCTGTAAGGGTTGTGTTTAGTATCTCTCTTACTGTCTTCAGATGTTCCTGTAGGGTTGTGTTTAGTTTCTCTCTTCAATAAGAACTCCCCTAATTCTGTTATGAAGTGTTTATATAGGAAGTCAGTTGGGCCATTCAGAGTACACAACACTACTTGTCGCTAAATTGATCCTATAATGTCGCTAATTTATAATATAATGTCGCTAATTGATCACTATAATGTCGCTAATTGATCCTATAATGTCGCTAATTTGATCCTATAAACTGTACTGTAAATTACTTTGGATTAAACAGTTTTACTAGGGGCTAGATGACCTAGAATGTTTTCCCTGTTTTAGTCTAAACGGTGGCTGTTGTTACCTGTTTATATTTGTGGTCCCAAAATGGGACGAACCGGGTGGTAACCCTGTTGTTTAAGAGTGAGAGAGAGAGATGTCATTATGTTTCCTGTCTCTCCCTCCCCTCTACCCCAGGCTGTTGTCAGTGCCATCCCAGTGCCAACCCTGGAGGGGTAGCCAGTACCCTGGCATTCTGTCCTCGCCCACCTGCGGGTAACAGCCATGGTACTTTGACCACTCACCCCCAAGTTCACCCTGAGACCGATGCCACTTCCCCAGCCTCACCGGGGACCGCAGCTACACAGCAGGTGGAATATAGTACCGGTTTACAGTCATTCTGTAATGTCAATCTCTCTTCTCTATCTCTTCTCTATCTCTCTCTTCTCTATCTCTCTCTCTTCTCTATCTCTCTCTTCACTATCTCTCTCTTCTCTATCTCTCTCTTCACTATCTCTTTCTTCTCTATCTCTCTGTTGTACTGTTTATCTATCAATCTCTCTCTGTTATACTGTTTATCTCTCTTCTCTATCTCTCTCTTCTCTATCTCTCTCTTCACTATCTCTCTCTTCTCTATCTCTCTCTTCACTATCTCTCTCTTCTCTATCTCTCTCTGTTGTACTGTTTATCTATCAATCTCTCTTCTCTATCTCTCTCTCTGTTATACTGTTTATCTCTCTTCTCTCTCTCTGTTATACTGTTTATCTCTCTCTCTCTCTGTTATACTGTTTATATCTCTCTCTCTCTCTCTCTGTTATACTGTTTATCTCTCTCTCTCTCTCTCTCTGTTATACTGTTTTTATCTCTCTCTCTCTCTCTCTGTTATTATACTGTTTATCTCTCTCTCTCTCTCTCTCTGTTTATACTTTATCTCTCTCTCTCTGTTCTCTTTATACTGTTTATCTCTCTCTCTCTCTCTGCTTGTTATATGTTATATCTCTCTCTCTCTATCTCTCTCTGGTTATACTGTTTATCTCTCTCTCTCTCTCTCTCTCTGGTATACTGTTTTATCTCTCTCTCTCTCTCTCTCTGTTATACTGTTTATCTCTATCTCTCTCTCTCTGTTATATACTGTTTATCTCTCTCTCTCTCTCTCTATGTTATACTGTATCTCTCTTCTCTCTCTCTCTGTTTCTGTTATACTGTTTATCTCTCTCTCTCTCTCTCTATCTCTGTTATTACTGTTTATATCCCTCTCTCTCTCTCTCTGTTATACTGTTATTCTCTCTCTCTCTCTCTCTCTCTGTTATACTGTTTATCTCTCTCTCTCTCTCTGTTATACTGTTTATCTCTCTCTCTCTCTCTCTCTGTTATACTGTTTATCTCTCTCTCTCTCTCTGTTATACTGTTTATCTCTCTCTCTCTCTCTCTCGTTATACTGTGTTTATCTATCTCTCTCTCTCTTGTTGTACTGTTTATCTAAATCAATTCAATTCAATTAAATCTCTCTTCTTTTTTATAATGTTTAACTATCAATCTCTTTCTCTATCTCTCTCTCTGTTATACTGTTTATCTCTCTCTCTCTTTTTTAACTGTTATCTATATCTCTCTGTTGTACTGTTTATCTCTCCTTCTCTATCTCTCTCTCTGTTATACTGTTTATCTCTCTCTCTCTGTTATACTGTTTCTCTCTCTCTCTGTTATACTGTTTATCTCTCTCTCTCTGTTATACTGTTTATCTCTCTCTCTCTGTTATACTGTTTTTATTCTCTTCTCTATTCTCTCTCTGTTATACTGTTTATCTCTCTCTCTCTGTTATACTGTTTATCTCTCTCTCTCTGTTATACTGTTTATCTCTCTCTCTCTCTCTCTGTTATACTGTTTATCTCTCTCTCTCTGTCTTATACTGTTTATCTATATCTCTCTGTTATACTGTTTATCTCTCTTCTCTATCTCTGTTGTACAGTTTATCTATATCTCTCTCTTTCTTGTTGTTTATTATTTTTATTTATCTTTCTCTATCTTGTTATAACTGTTTATCTCTCTCTCTCAATTCAATTCAAGGGGCTTTATTGGCATGGGAAACATGTGTTAACATTGCCCAAAGCAAGTGAGGTAGATAATATACATATATCTCTCTCTCCTCTCTTGTTATAGTCTTTATCTTTCTTTATCTATCTCAATTCAATTCAAGGGGCTTTATTGGCATGGGAAACATGTGTTTACATTGCCAAAGCAAGTGGGGGTAGATAATATACAAAAGTGAAAATATAAACAATAAAAATTAACAGTAAACGTACAGTGGTTCCCAATACGGTCATACATTGGCGGCAGGAGGTTAGGAAGTGCAGATCAGTTTCCACCTAATTTTGTGGGCAGTGAGCACATAGCTGTCTTCTCTAGAGAGCATGTCTGCCTACGGCGGCCCTCCTTTCTGTTATACTGTTTATCTATCTATCTCTCCCTCGCTTCTCTCTCTCGCTC
>NW_022265645.1:0-7802 GCF_002021735.2 Oncorhynchus kisutch | reverse complement strand
CGCTCTCTCCCCTCTCTCTGTCTCTCCTTCTCTCCTCACTCTCTCTGCCTCTCCTTTTCTATTCACTCTCTCTGTCTCCTTCTCTCCTCTCTCTCTCTGCCACTCCTTCTCTCCTCTCTCTCTGTCCTCTTCTTCTCTCCTCACTCTCTCTGTGCCTCCTTCTCTCCTCACTCTCTCTGTGCCTCTCCTTCTCTCCTCTCTCTCTCTCTCTCTGCCTCTCCTTCTCTCCTCACTCGCTTTGCCTCTCCTTCCCCTCTTCTCTCCTCACTATCGCTCTCTCTCACTCTCTCTCTCTACTTCTCTCCTCCCTCTCTCTGTCTCTCCTTCTCTCCTCACTCTCTCTCTGTCCCCTCTTCTCTCCTCACTCTCTCTGCCTCAATTCTCTATTCACTCTCTCTGCCTCCTTCACTCCTCACTCTCTCTCTGCATCTCCTTCTCTCCTCACTCGCTTTGCCTCTCCTTCCCCTCTTCTCTCCTCACTATCGCTCTCTCCCCTCTCTCTGTCTCTCCTTATCTCCTCACTCTCTCTGCCTCTCCTTCTCTCCTCACTCTCTCTGCCTTTCCTTCTCTCCTCACTCTCTTTTTCTCCTCAATCTCTCTATGGCTTCTCTCCTTACTCTCTCTCTGCCTCTCCTTCTCTCCTCACTCTCTCTCTCTCCTTCTCTCCTCACTGTCTCTGTCTCTCCTTCTCTCCTCACTCTGTCTCTGCCTCTCCTTCTTTCCTCATTCTCTCTGCCTCTCCTTCTCTAATCACTCGCTCTGCCTTTCCTTCTCTCCTCACTCTCTTTCTCTCCTCAATCTCTCTATGGCTTCTCTCCTTACTCTCTCTCTGCCTCTCCTTCTCTCCTCACTCTCTCTCTCTCCTTCTCTCCTCACTGTCTCTGTCTCTCCTTCTCTCCTCACTCTGTCTCTGCCTCTCCTTCTTTCCTCATTCTCTCTCTCTCTCCTTCTCTCCTCAATCTCTCTGCCTCTCCTTCTCTCCTCACTCTCCCTTTGTCTCTCCTTCTCTCCTCACTCTCTCTGTCTCTCCTTCTCTCCTCACTCTCTTTCTCTGTATCTCCTTCTCTCTTTCTCTCCTCAATCTCTCTATGGCTTCTCTCCTCACTGTCTCTGTCTCTCCTTCTCTCCTCACTCTGTCTCTGCCTCTCCTTCTCTCCTCACTGTCTCTGTCTCTCCTTATCTCCTCACTCTCCCTCTGCCTCTCCTTCTCTATTCACTCTCTCTGTCTCCTTCTCTCCTCACTCTCTCTCTGCCTCTTCATCTTTCCTTACTCGCTCTCTCTCCTTCCCTCCTCACTCTCTCTCTCTCCTCTTGTCTCTCTCTCTGCCTCTCCTTCTCTCCTCACTCTCTCGCTGCCTCTCCTTCTCTCCTCACTCTCTGTCTCCTTCTCTCCTCCCTCTCTCTCTGCCTCTCCTTCTCTCCTCACCCTCTCTGTCTCCTTCTCTCCTCACTCTCTCTCTGCCTCTACATCTTTCCTTACCTGCTCTCTCTCCTTCTCTCCTCACTCTCTCTCTCTCCTTCTCTCCTCACTCTCTCTCTGTCTCTCCTTCTCTCCCCTCTCTCTATTTCTCTCCTTCTCTCCTCAGTCTCTCTGTCTCTCCTTCTCTCCTCAATCTCGCTGTCTCTCCTTCTCTCCTCTCTCTCTGCCTTTCCTTCTCTCCTCACTCTCTTTCTCTGTATCTCCTTCTCTCTTTCTCTCCTCAATCTCTCTATGGCTTCTCTCCTTACTCTCTCTCTGTCTCTCCTTCTCTCCTGACTCTGTCTCTGACTCTCCTTCTTTCCTCATTCTCTCTGCCTCTCCTTCTCTCCTCACTCGCTCTGCCTCTCCTTCTCTCCTCACTCTCTCTGCCTCTCCTTCTCTCCTCACTCTCTCTCTGTCTCTCCTTCTCTCCACACTCTCTCTTTCTCTCCTTCTCTCCTCACTCTCTCTGTCTCTCCTTCTCTCCTCACTCGCTCGACCTCTCCTTCTCTCCTTCTCTCCTCACTCTCTCTCTCTCCTTCTCTCCTCACTGTCTCTGTCTCTCCTTCTCTCCTCACTCTCTCTGCCTCTCCTTCTCTATTCACTCCCTCTGTCTCCTTCTCTCCTCACTCGCTCGACCTCTCCTTCTCTCCTTCTCTCCTCACTCTCTCTCTCTCCTTCTCTCCTCACTGTCTCTGTCTCTCCTTCTCTCCTCACTCTCTCCTCACTCTCTCTGCCTCTCCTTTTCTATTCACTCTCTCTGTCTCCTTCTCTCCTCTCTCTCTCTCTGCCACTCCTTCTCTCCTCTCTCTCTGTCTCTCCTTCTCTCCTCACTCTCTCTGTGCCTCTCCTTCTCTCCTCAATCTCTCTGACTCTCCTTCTCTCTCCCCTCTCTCTCTCTCTCTGCCTCTCCTTCTCTCCTCACTCGCTTTGCCTCTCCTTCCCCTCTTCTCTCCTCACTATCGCTCTCTCTCACTCTCTCTGTCTCTTCTTCTCTCCTCACTCTCTCTGTCTCTCCTTCTCTCCTCACTCTCTCTCTCTCCTTCTCTCCTCACTGTCTCTGTCTCCTTCTCTCCTCACTCTCTCTCTGCCTCTCCTTCTCTGCCTTCTATCCTCACTCTCTCTCTCCTCACTCTCTCTGTCTCTCCTTCTCTCCCCTCTCTCTGTCTCTCCTTCTCTCCTCACTCTCTCTGCCTCTCCTTCTCTCCTCACTCTCTCTGCCTCCTTTTCTCCTCACTCTCTCTCTGCCTCTCATTCTCTATTCACTCTCTATACCTCCTTTTCTCCTGACTCTCTCTCTGTCTTTCCTTCTCTTCTCACTCTCTCTGCCTCTCCTTCTCCCCTCACTCTCTCTCTGTCTCTCTTTCTCTACTCACTCTCTCTCAAACTCTCCTTCTCTCCTCACTCTCTCTGTCTTTCCTTCTCTTCTCACTCTCTCTGCCTCTCCTTCTCTTCTCACTCTCTCTGCCTCCTCCCCTCACTCTATCTCTGTCTCTCCTTCTCTCCTCACCTGTCTCTGCTCTCCTTCTTTCCTCATCTCTCTGCCTCTCCTTCTCTCCTCACTCTCTCTGCCTCCTATCCTTCTCTCCTCACTCTATCTGCCTCTCCTTCTCTCCTCACTCTCTCTCTGTATCTCCTTCTCTCCTCTCTCTCTCTGTCTCTCTCTGTCTCCTCATTCTCTCCTCAATCTCTCTATGCATTTTCTCCTTACTTTCTCTCTGCCTCTCCTTCTCTCCTCCTTCTCTCTCTCCTTCTCTCCTCACTGTCTCTGTCTCTCCTTCTCTCCTCACTCTCTCTCTGTCTCTCCTTCCCTCACTCTGTCTCTGCCTCTCCTTCTTTCCTGACTCTCTCTGCCTCTCCTTCTCTCCTCACTCTCTCTGCCTCTCCTCACTCTCTCTTCCTCTCTTTCTCTCCTCACTCTCTCTTTGTCTCTCCGTATCTCCTTACTCTCTCTGCCTCTCCTTCTCTCCTCACTCTCTCTACCTTTCCTTCTCTCCTCACTCTCTTTCTCTGTCTCTCCTTCTCTCCTCACTCTCTCTCTGTCTCTCCTTCTCTCCTCACTCGCTCTGCCTCCTTCTCTTCTTCTCTCCTCACTCTCTATCTCTCTCCTTCTCTCCTCACTGTCTCTGTCTCTCCTTCTCTCCTCACTCTCTCTCTGTCTCTCCTTCTCTCCTCATTCTCTCTGCCTCTACTTCTCTATTCACTCTCTCTGTCTCCTTCTCTCCTCTCTCTCTGCCTCTCCTTCTCTCCCCTCTCTCTGTCTCTCCTCCTCTCCTCACTCTCTCTGTGCCTCTCCTTCTAACCCTCACTCTATCTGTCTCCTCCTTCTCTCCTCAATCTCTCTCTCTCTCTCGCTTCTTCTCTCCTCACTGTCTCTGTCTCCTTCTCTCCTCACTCTCTCTCTGCCTCTCCTTCTCTGCCTTCTATCCTCACTCTCTCTCTCCTCACTCTCTCTGTCTCTCCTTCTCTCCCCTCTCTCTGTCTCTCCTTCTCTCCTCACTCTCTCTGCCTCTCCTTCTCTCCTCACTCTCTCTGCCTCCTTTTCTCCTCACTCTCTCTCTGCCTCTCATTCTCTATTCACTCTCTATACCTCCTTTTCTCCTGACTCTCTCTCTGTCTTTCCTTCTCTTCTCACTCTCTCTGCCTCTCCTTCTCCCCTCACTCTCTCTCTGTCTCTCTTTCTCTACTCACTCTCTCTCAAACTCTCCTTCTCTCCTCACTCTCTCTGTCTTTCCTTCTCTTCTCACTCTCTCTGCCTCTCCTTCTCTTCTCACTCTCTCTGCCTCCTCCCCTCACTCTATCTCTGTCTCTCCTTCTCTCCTCACTCTGTCTCTGCCTCTCCTTCTTTCCTCACTCTCTCTGCCTCTCCTTCTCTCCTCACTCTCTCTGCCTATCCTTCTCTCCTCACTCTATCTGCCTCTCCTTCTCTCCTCACTCTCTCTCTGTATCTCCTTCTCTCCTCTCTCTCTCTGTCTCTCTCTGTCTCCTCATTCTCTCCTCAATCTCTCTATGCATTTTCTCCTTACTTTCTCTCTGCCTCTCCTTCTCTCCTCCTTCTCTCTCTCCTTCTCTCCTCACTGTCTCTGTCTCTCCTTCTCTCCTCACTCTCTCTCTGTCTCTCCTTCCCTCACTCTGTCTCTGCCTCTCCTTCTTTCCTGACTCTCTCTGCCTCTCCTTCTCTCCTCACTCTCTCTGCCTCTCCTCACTCTCTCTTCCTCTCTTTCTCTCCTCACTCTCTCTTTGTCTCTCCGTATCTCCTTACTCTCTCTGCCTCTCCTTCTCTCCTCACTCTCTCTACCTTTCCTTCTCTCCTCACTCTCTTTCTCTGTCTCTCCTTCTCTCCTCACTCTCTCTCTGTCTCTCCTTCTCTCCTCACTCGCTCTGCCTCCTTCTCTTCTTCTCTCCTCACTCTCTATCTCTCTCCTTCTCTCCTCACTGTCTCTGTCTCTCCTTCTCTCCTCACTCTCTCTCTGTCTCTCCTTCTCTCCTCATTCTCTCTGCCTCTACTTCTCTATTCACTCTCTCTGTCTCCTTCTCTCCTCTCTCTCTGCCTCTCCTTCTCTCCCCTCTCTCTGTCTCTCCTCCTCTCCTCACTCTCTCTGTGCCTCTCCTTCTCACCTCACTCTATCTGTCTCTCCTTCTCTCCTCAATCTCTCTCTCTCTCTCGCTCCTTCTCTCCTCACTGTCTCTGTCTCTCCTTCTCTCCTCACTCTCTCTCTGCCTCTCCTTCTCTCCTCACTCTCTCTCTGCCTCGACATCTTTCCTTACTTGCTCTCTCTCCTTCTCTCCTCACTATCGCTCTCTCTCACTCTCTCTGTCTCTTCTTCTCTCCTCACTCTCTCTGTCTCTCCTTCTCTCCTCACTCTCTCTCTGTCCCCTCTTCTCTCCTCACTCTCTCTGCCTCAATTCTCTATTCACTCTCTCTGCCTCCTTCACTCCTCACTCTCTCTCTGCCTCGACATCTTTCCTTACTCGCTCTCTCTGCTTCCCTCCTCACTCTCTATCTCCTCACTCTCTCTGTCTCTCCTTCTCTCCCCTCTCTCTGTCTCTCCTTATCTCCTCACTCTCTCTGCCTCTCCTTCTCTCCTCACTCTCTCTGCCTTTCCATCTCTCCTCACTCTCTTTCTCTGTATCTCCTTCTCTCTTTCTCTCCTCAATCTCTCTATGGCTTCTCTCCTTACTCTCTCTCTGCCTCTCCTTCTCTCCTCACTCTCTCTCTCTCCTTCTCTCCTCACTGTCTCTGTCTCTCCTTCTCTCCTCACTCTCTCTGTCTCTCCTTCTCTCCTCATCTCGCTGTCTCTCCTTCTCTCCTCTCTCTCTGCCTTTCCTTCTCTCCTCACTCTCTTTCTCTGTATCTCCTTCTCTCTTTCTCTCCTCAATCTCTCTATGGCTTCTCTCCTTACTCTCTCTCTGCCTCTCCTTCTCTCCTCACTCTCTCTCTCTCCTTCTCTCCTCACTGTCTCTGTCTCTCCTTCTCTCCTCACTCTGTCTCTGACTCTCCTTCTTTCCTCATTCTCTCTGCCTCTCCTCTCTCCTCACTCGCTCTGCCTCTCCTTCTCTCCTCACTCTCTCTGCCTCTCCTTCTCTCCTCACTCTCTCTCTGTCTCTCCTTCTCTCCACACTCTCTCTTTCTCTCCTTCTCTCCTCACTCTCTCTGTCTCTCCTTCTCTCCTCACTCGCTCGACCTCTCCTTCTCTCCTTCTCTCCTCACTGTCTCTGTCTCTCCTTCTCTCCTCACTCTCTCTGCCTCTCCTTCTCTATTCACTCCCTCTGTCTCCTTCTCTCCTCACTCGCTCGACCTCTCCTTCTCTCCTTCTCTCCTCACTCTCTCTCTCTCCTTCTCTCCTCACTGTCTCTGTCTCTCCTTCTCTCCTCACTCTCTCCTCACTCTCTCTGCCTCTCCTTTCTATTCACTCTCTCTGTCTCCTTCTCTCCTCTCTCTCTCTGCCACTCCTTCTCTCCTCTCTCTCTGCCCCTCTTCTCTCCTCACTCTCTCTGCCTCAATTCTCTATTCACTCTCTCTGCCTCCTTCACTCCTCACTCTCTCTCTGCTCGACATCTTTCCTTACTCGCTCTCTCTGCTTCCCTCCTCACTCTCTATCTCCTCACTCTCTCTGTCTCTCCTTCTCTCCCCTCTCTCTGTCTCTCCTTATCTCCTCACTCTCTCTGCCTCTCCTTCTCTCCTCTCTCTCTCTGCCTTTCCATCTCTCCTCACTCTCTTTCTCTGTATCTCCTTCTCTCTTTCTCTCCTCAATCCTCTATGGCTTCTCTCCTTACTCTCTCTCTGCCTCTCCTTCTCTCCTCACTCTCTCTCTCTCCTTCTCTCCCTCACTGTCTCTGTCTCTCCTTCTCTCCTCACTCTCTCTGTCTCTCCTTCTCTCCTCAATCTCGCTGTCTCTCCTTCTCTCCTCTCTCTCTGCCTTTCCTTCTCTCCTCACTCTCTTTCTCTGTATCTCCTTCTCTCTTTCTCTCCTCAATCTCTCTATGGCTTCTCTCCTTACTCTCTCTCTGCCTCTCCTTCTCTCCTCACTCTCTCTCTCTCCTTCTCTCCTCACTGTCTCTGTCTCTCCTTCTCTCCTCACTCTGTCTCTGCCTCTCCTTCTTTCCTCATTCTCTCTGCCTCTCCTTCTCTCCTCACTCGCTCTGCCTCTCCTTCTCTCCTCACTCTCTCTGCCTCTCCTTCTCTCCTCACTCTCTCTCTGTCTCTCCTTCTCTCCACACTCTCTCTTTCTCTCCTTCTCTCCTCACTCTCTCTGTCTCTCCTTCTCTCCTCACTCGCTCGACCTCTCCTTCTCTCCTTCTCTCCTCACTGTCTCTGTCTCTCCTTCTCTCCTCACTCTCTCTGCCTCTCTTCTCTATTCACTCCCTCTGTCTCCTTCTCTCCTCACTCGCTCGACCTCTCCTTCTCTCCTTTCTCTCCTCACTCTCTCTCTCTCCTTCTCTCCTCACTGTCTCTGTCTCTCCTTCTCTCCTCACTCTCTCCTCACTCTCTCTGCCTCTCCTTCTCTATTCACTCTCTCTGTCTCCTTCTCTCCTCTCTCTCTCTGCCACTCCTTCTCTCCTCTCTCTCTGTCTCTCCTTCTCTCCTCACTCTCTCTGTGCCTCTCCTTCTCTCCTCAATCTCTCTGACTCTGCTTCTCTCTCCCCTCTCTCTCTCTCTCTGCCTCTCCTTCCTCTCCTCACTCGCTTTGCCTCTCCTTCCCCTCTTCTCTCTCACTATCGCTCTCTCTCACTCTCTCTGTCTCTCTTCTCTCCTCACTCTCTCTGTCTCTCCTTCTCTCCTCACTCTCTCTCTCTCTCTCCTTCTCTCTTCACTGTCTCTGTCTCCTTCTCTCCTCACTCT
>NW_022265644.1:0-7876 GCF_002021735.2 Oncorhynchus kisutch | reverse complement strand
AAAGCTTCGGTTGTGGAACGCTTTAATAGGACTTTGAAAGAGCGGATGTGGCGCTATTTTACAGCTCACAACACCAACCGATATACAGACATAGTTCAGGATTTAGTAAACGGTTACAACCACAGCTACCATAAGACTATACGTATGAAGCCCTCGGAGGTCTCTTCGGAAAACTCTTTTCAAGTCTTTAAAATATGTATGGTTTGTTCCCACTTCGCCGTAAGAAAAAAATGACTTTTAAATTCCTAGTGGGTGACTTGGTGCGTATATCAAAGTTGAGGGGTGTTTTCGACAAAAAATACGAACAAGGCTTTAGCTCGGAGTTGTTACCGTTACCGAATGTCTGCCACGCATTCCGCCGGTCTACAAATTAAAAGATTATGACGGGGATCTTATAGAGGGATCTTTTTATGAGAAGGAATTACAGAAGGTCCAGTTGGGTAAAGACAAAGTCTTTCACGTGGAGGAGATTCTAGATCAGAAGAGAGAAAAGGGTAAAAATGGTTGCTGGTCCGCTGGAAAAACTGGCCTCAAAAGTTCAACAGTTGGGTATTGGAGCAGGATGTGGTGGAGGCAACGGGGGTTAATTTAAACCCCTAGTCATGATAACTAGCGCATCATTCGCGTGTACACAGTTGGGCATCATGGAACACAGCGGCTTCTACCTGACTCTCCCCAGTAATGCGTCGGCACAGATATATCGTAATAATCAGAGTTCGAAGTATACAACCAATTTTCCAAAGCCTATAGAGTTATCAGAGGCTTGGGAAGTAGGTCTCAGCGAGATTACATACCCCCATAGTTGGTATAATATCAAAGCTAAGGACCGTGATTTTTATTGCAAAAGGTTCTCGGAACCTGCGAAACTTATTAAGCTTAAAAAAGGTTTCTATAGAACCGTCGACAGGATCGTCTCAGAGTTGAATGAACACCTAACCCTGAACAAGATGGAAATATTCCTATTCTACAATCCAATCCATAAAGGATACAAATCTCAGGGCCTGCTAACGGAGGTATAAAGACCAGCGGTAATTTATCCTACATGTTGGGGATGGGTCCCAATAAATGGACGTATGTGAACGATAAATTATTCCCATTCCCTGCGGATATACATGCAGGCTTTTACAACATATTTGTCTATACCGACATCATAACCTATCAAAGGGTCGGAGACAGCTGTGTGCCCCTCCTGCGAACAGTTCATATAGACGGCAAGGATGGGGACATCGTCACTGTCAATTATGACAAGCCGCACTACGTACATGTCAGCAAGAACTATATTGAAAACATTCTGGTTGAGCTTAAAAACGGATCAGAACGAAAACATTGAATTTACTTATGGTAAAACGATTGTAAAACTCCACTTTAGACCCACCAAAACCTCTCTACATATATAATAGCTGGATTATATTTATAAACATAATACAAATAAAAGGGTTATGGAGCACCATCAGCTCGACCCTAACCGTTATGTTTCATACTATGTGGATCAAGTGGGTAATGGACTACCAGGATATCATGGAGCGCCGACAATGTATGGTTCGGGGATAGGAGGTATATTCCGTAACCTCTTCAGGATGGTTTTACCGTTTATGAAGAGAGGCTTCAGCATAGCCAAACCACATTTAAAATCAGCGGCTAAAAATATAGTAAGTGAGGTTGTAGCCAATGCTATGACCCGAAGGGCGTCACCAGAGGTGGAGCATCAAGAAGGCTCGGGGCTTATGATATTGTCTCGAAGGCCAAAAAAGAGACCTCCTGGTTTAAGGCGTAGACCTGCACCTAAAAAGCGGCGGTTAACTGTTAAAAGAACCTCAGTAAGTCAAAGACGGGGTAAAGTGAGGAGGTCTGTACCAAAACAGGCTAAAAGAATACTAGGAAGTATTTTCTAAAAGAATAAGTGACATGGCTCTTTTACATCGAATGTCCTCTGAAGCTATAAAGACAGAACTTGATCTTTTCACGGCACCGTTAACGCAGCATTCAATAGATAGATCCAGTTATGTGGAGATAGCCCCTCTCTCTGCTATTACCGATAACGGGCCTATCGAATTTTTCATACCAGGCCATGGTGACAACTATCTGGACCTCAACAACACCTTGGTGCATTTACGTCTAAAAGTGACCAAAAGAGATGGGTCTAATATTGCAGACGATGCCAAAGTGAGTCTCATTAATTACCCCTTGGCCACCATTTTCTCCCAAGTTGATGTGACTTTGGGTGAACGCCTAATCAGTCAAAGCAGCGCTACATACCCTTATAGAGCCATCATGGAGTGTTTACTAAACTACTCCGAAGACACTCTCAAAACCCAATTTAGCGCCGGGCTGTTTAGCAAGGATACTGCAGGAGCCTCTATGGAATCGACAGACCCTTCCACCGGTGCAAACAAAGGACTAGCGGCACGAGCTCGCTACTGCGCCGAATCTCGAGAGTTTCATTTGCTAGGCCCTATACACTCTGACATTTTCTTTCAAGAACGGTTACTCTTAAATTCGGTTGATTTAAGATTAAAATTAACCAGGGCCAAGGATGATTTTTGCCTGATGTCTCCCCAAGACGGGGATTTTAGTTTGAAAGTGTTGGGGGCAACCCTTTTTATTAAAAAAGTATCTGTATCTCCGGCCGTGCGCCTGGGTCACTCACATGCTTTGATGAAAGGAAATGCCCTTTACCCTCTCCAAAGAATTACCATGAAAACCTTTAGCATACCTGTGGGCAGTAGAATCTGCAGTCAAGAAAAACCTATTTCTAGGCCCTTTACCTAGATATGTGGTTATAGGTCTGGTTGATCACGCCTCTAATACGGGCAGTTTAGATAAAAACCCCTTTAATTTTCAGCACTTCAATGCAGAGTATGTAGCGCTCTGTCAGGACGGACGTCAGGTTCCGGCGAAGGCTTTCCAACCACAATTTAATAACAACATATCTGTGCGAGAATTTTACAATCTATTCCTGGCTACAGGGCGACATCTAAAAGATCTCTCTTTACCTATTGACAGAAATGATTTTGCAGAGGGTTACACATTGTATGCTTTCAATTTATCACCTGATGATGACACCTCAGGAAATCTGTCTGTGGTGTCCCCAGGTAACCTCAGGCTGGAAATGCGTTCCGTACACCTTTAGCCTGTACAGTTAGCATATTGTTTACGCATGCATCGGATTCAATCTTGGAAGTGAATGCCAGAAGACAGGTCTAGTGGATTATTATTAAGGACCTTTGAACAAGACATGAATACCAAGAGTTGGACGGGCTCATGAGCCGCTTGAATGGAAAACAATTTTGTGGGAGTGTTGGCTTGTGATGATTACCTATGGAGATATGGTCTGGAGAGGCCTGCAATGTTTATTGTTCATACCCATCCTAAACACATGCCTGGTGAACATTGGCTAGCTATGACATTAGAACAGGAAGGTGGACGAAAAATCTCAACTTTTTTTGATTCCTATGGCTTTCCCCCCGGTTTTTCACATTTCCCTAAATCTATTAAAGATTTTTTGACCCTAAACGGTACAAAGATCTACTACAACATCAAACAAGTGCAAGATAACCTTTCCACTACATGCGGTCACCACTGTGTATTTTACCTGTGCCAAAGAGCCCGGGGAGTTTCTTTTGAAGATGTTATGTCTCTTTATAAGGATGATTTAAGAAGTAATGATAACCTTGTATCTTGTTTTGTTAGAAAATATCAAAAGTGTTCAAATGTGTGTCCTTTAAGAACGCGTAATCAAGGCGTATGCTCACGTCATATGTTTCAAGAATGCCACAAATGTTAACTTGCTTATTTTTCAAATAAAAAATGTATTGAATTTAATCATAGTCATTCAAAAGTCATTTTCAAAAGTCTAACCACGCCGAGAGATCGGGTTTAGGAAAAGGTCCTGAGACGTTCATGGGAGTAAATGAGTTAGCATCATCGCTTTCATATGGGGCCGGTGTCGTTGGGGCATCTTTAGGGGTGCTGTATCTCGTTGAAGGCTTTTGTTTTAAAGCTTGAATCTGTTGACGAAGCTTATGGTTGGGTACACCGGAGAGGGGGATGTTGAGGATTGCCAGGGCCTTAAGAAACTGACGCCAGCCGGGAGGCCTTCGGTCATCAGCAACCTTGTGGGCAGCCGTGGTACTTTTAAGCAAGTCCTGCATATGGGACCCCCTAACCACAGAGCCCTGAAGGATAAACTCTCCAGAGTCGTTCCAAGCAGCTATCCCCTTTGAGTCTTTTATCTTGTTCATAATGTATTTAACATTCTTCCTGTTACGTAAAGGCACATGTGTCAGTAGGTCATGCATAACTTTATCTTCAAATGGCATTTGAGCTTCACCCGACATATTATCGCCACTAGGTAAGATCGACGGTACAGGCCTTACAGGGGCATGGCTATCGTTAGGTTCGACATCTGTTAAAGGGTCCGGTAGGGAAAGGGTTAAATGGTTAGTCTCTCTCTCCCCTTGCTTTACCCGAGTCAAATACCTTTGCATTAGGTTTGTGTATTTTTGAATCTTATCATAGGGGTTCAATCCTTTTCGGTTCAAAACATCCTTCATGGCCGTATCCAAATCATTTTCCGCTGTTTGTCTGATATCTTCAGGACCCTGCATTTGTTTTTTAAGTCTATCCAACTCTTGTTGAGGCACCAAGTACATTTTAGTGGCCATCACACCCACGTGTTCAACCACCACGTCTGGCCGCAATAAGGCTGGTGATGAAGGGCACGGCTATACTGAGTAAAGGTAGAAGAAAACCCCCAGACTGTTGTATACTATGTCTTTTCTTTTGAAGACTGGCCCTTTTATTGGCAAAGAGTTTGATCGCTGTCTTTTGTCTCCTTAATTTTTTCAATTGGTTCAGGGTGAGTGGAATGCGTCCTTTGAGAAGATTCAAAGCAATCTCACATAGGGCTAATATGAGATCTGAAGAACAGCGACCCAAGATGGCCTTCCGTTCTTTAGCTGTAGAACCTACTAGCCTTCTCAAGAGGGGGAGGTTTCTTTTTAAACGCAGAGACATAGCGTTTACTTTTTAGGAAGGTATGCAGCAGGCCTCTCCCCCGGAAACAGCCCTGTACGTAGCCTAAGGTGTTCTGGAGTATTTGCTTTTAAATCCACGATTAAATAAGAAAATGGCTCTTTGGTAGCGTCCTCATAGCTCTCCATAAAGTATGATTTCCGTCCAGGGTACATCTGCTGAGCTAGAGTGCTAATTTGCAGTTTGTCTCTAGGATTTTTAAACAATACCATGTAGTTGGCATTCAAGCTAATGGTCCGACTATTTTTACCTTGGTGAAACACATTCTGGACCAAGTAAAGCACGGACAGGTTTCTATGATGAGTATATTGGGTAAAAGCTCGTGCAATTTCAGGGTGTTCGCTACCAGCAAATAGCATATCGTCCAAAACCAGCAGATTATTTACATGTGGGGGGAGAAGTTCATCATCAGACAGAGAATCGGGTATTCCTTCAACAAACTTGATTTTTATTGTCTTCAATAATTCATCATACAGAGGTTGGTAACATGAATAACACCATACAATATTGTCAGGCTTTTGAGATAACACATGTTCAGAATTCTCTAAAATACTTTTTACAAAAAAAGTTTTGCCACTGTTTGAAGGGCCGGCAATTAATGCTGAAAAAGGCAATTGTAGCCGGGGGTCAAAACCCTCGACAGCAGTCATAATATCTTAAGCTTTAAGACACACTGGGGCTTGTAGCATAAGTCAGTAGCCAAAGGGCAATGTGGTACCGTCAGGCAATAGCTGTCTCTTGTCATAGACTACCCTGAATCTTTTAGTGAGTGGTGCGTTTCTTAGATGGAACCCCTTTTTATCCCTCACTATTTTGTTGTAGGAGCTCAAAATCTCCAAGTCACTATTCTTGTCCTTTACGAACCCCTCGACCAAGCGCGTGATTGATTCCAAGTTTACACGCGGTGCATTTTCATAGTTTTGAGTCACGCCTTTGGCTTTCAACACCACGTGATTGGCTTTAGTCCTAAAAGCATAGCTTTTTGGACCACATGAGGACCATTCTGTAATATGGTCACCCTCTTCGAGTTCACTCGTTAAACCCCCAAGATAGTTGCTAAGTGGGGGGGTCCAATCCCCCGGTTTGCTTACATAGACCACAGAGTCTGTGTCGTGGTAAAGAACCCGCCTCTGAAGCTGTTCCATGAGGGTGTACAGTTCAAGGCGGCCATAGGCTGTGGTAAATGCTGCAAGAAACACATTTACATTACCCGGGGGTAGAACCCACTTTTGGTGGCGCCTCCATTGCACCAAGGCAATGTCTTGACTCAAGAAGGAAAAATGTGAAATTTCGTATTGGTCCGAAAAAACAAATTCCAAAAATTCTTCGGGGTCTTTAATGATCGAAGTTGTTAGCATATTGCATCTCTGCGCTAATTTCCCCCAAAGGGAGTTCAAGTACAATTTCGACACATTTCTTTTGGTTTTGTTGACCTCTATTCTGTCAGGGTCAAGAAGTATGCCTTCTCTGTCATGGTAGTCTTGAATGTACTGGTCTTTACTTTCTTGATCTGTGACCGATGCAGGATAGCCTGAAGCCATCTGCTTGCATCTCAAGAAGGTTTTGATGTACTCTTTAAAAAGTGTGTCTGATTTCCTGGAAAAGTTCCACACTTCAAAGATTTTGACCACACGATACCCCTTCTCTAAAGCCTTAGAGAATTCTACAGTGACCCATACACCGGTCAGGGCTCTTTCTTGATCTGTGTGATCACAGGGGTTTTCCTGGTTGTGGTTTTCACAGCATGTGCGACAAAGGGGAAAGAAAAGTTTTCCTTTAGGACCCTTGTAAGGCAACACAGGTATAAACAGCCCCCTAGGAGGGTAGACAGTCGCTTTGATTAAACCAAAATAATTTTGGGGTTCGTCAAAGTCGCTGTGAATAATTTCAGGATGCCCTATAGGATAGAATGAGGAACTCATTACATGAGGATATAGGGATGTAAAATCTACATAGCCTATTGTCTCGTCGGGTTGAGCTACATAACGCAATGTCAAAGCATTGGTCCGGCCTCCAAACAAGGCCTGTCGCGGTTCCAGGGGCTCTGGAGGGTCATAATGGGTAAGGAAGGCCTTAACACTAGGATCTGCCTTTTTGAGGGCTGTCCATTCGTGCTCCCACAAAACCACAACTTTTAACCCGTAAGTAGCCTTTAAAGAATTCAGTTTGTCTTGAAACTCTTGGTACATTTCCCCAAAAGTCTTTTGGGTTAGGACACACAAGGTGTGGGGGACAAAGCATAATTTACAACCGTGGAAGAAACAACCGTTGTACTCATACACTGTCTCAACCCCGTCAATCTGTGTGTATCCATCTACATGGTAAGGCCCAAAAGCCTTCTCCCCCCGATTCAAAGCATGTTGGATAAAAATATCTTTATCCTGGGCCAAGTACTCCAACCATTGAATGGAACCACTAGAGTAGGCCTTGAATTGGCGTCGGTAGTTGTCTGGCGATGGGATAGCTATAGATTCAGGAGTTAGATAGTGTGTACGATAGGTTTTCATGCACGCTGATGCAATAGTTGTACAGCTCCAGGGGTCAATGCCCGCATCTTTGATTACCTCTTCTCTGAATCTGAGGCATCCTTCACGAAGTATAACAACGTCATTGTCACAGTATGATTCCATCTCTTTATGGAAATCAAAAGTGCCATGTCTTACGGTCTCGTACCATGTCATGAATCTCTCACGCTCTTTGGGAGACATTTGATCACACCCGTACATTTCGGGGGCTGGATAAGATCCTATATAATGTAGATTCTCCTCAGATGTGAAGAAATGAGGGAAATAGCCTTTGACAGAGTTTTCAAAACCCAAGGCCTCTGGCATTTGAGCCAATC
>NW_022265643.1:0-7948 GCF_002021735.2 Oncorhynchus kisutch | reverse complement strand
AAACCCTAAACAGCCCTATCTGGTGCAAAACACAGAGACAGGAAACAATCACCCACAAACACACAGTGAAACCCCTAACAGCCCTATCTGGTGCAAAACACAGAGACAGGAACAATCACCCACAAACACACAGTTGAACCCTAAAACAGCCCTATCTGGTGCAAACACACAGAGACAGGAAAATCACCACAAACACACAGTGAAACCCTAAACAGCCCTATCTGGTGCCCAACACAGAGACAGGAACAATCACCCACAAACACACAGTGAAACCCTAAACGCAGCCCTATCTGGTGCAAAACACAGAGACAGAACAATCACCCCAAACACACAGTGAAACCCAAACAGCCCTATCTGGTGCAAACACAGAGACAGGAACAATCACCCCACAAACACACAGTGAAACCCTAAACAGCCCTATCTGGTGCAAAAAACACGAGACAGGACAATCAACCCACAAACACACAGTGAAACCCTAAACAGCCCTATCTGGTGCAAAACACAGAGACAGGAACAATCACCCACAAACACACAGTGAAACCCCTAACAGCCCTATCTGGTGCAAACACAGAGGACAGGACAATCACCCATCCCACAACACACAGTGAAACCCTAACAGCCCTATCTGGTGCCAAACACAGAGACAGGAACATCACCCACAAACCACACAGTGAAACCCTAAAACACGGCCCTATCTGGTGCAAAACACAGAGACAGGAACAATCCACCACAAACACACAGTGAAACCCTAAACAGCCCTATCTGGTGCCAAAACACAGAAGACAGGAACAATCACCCACAAACACACAGTGAAACCCTAAACAGCCCTATCGGTGCAAAAACACAGAGACAGGAACAATCACCCACAAACACACAGTGAAACCCTAAACAGCCCTATCTGGTGCCAAAACACAGAGACAGGAACAATCACCCACAAACACACAGTGAAACCCTAAACAAGCCCTATCTGGTGCAAAACACAGAGACAGGAACAATCACCACAAACACACAGTGAAACCCTAAACAGCCCTATCTGGTGCAAAACACAGAGACAGGAACAATCACCCACAAACACACAGTGAAACCCTAAACAGCCCTATCTGGTGCAAAACACAGAGACAGAACAATCACCCACAAACACACAGTGAAACCCTAAACAGCCCTATCTGGTGCAAAACACAGAGACAGGAACAATCACCCACAAACACACAGTGAAACCCTAAACAGCCCTATCTGGTGCAAAACACAGAGACAGGAACAATCCACCACAAACACACAGTGAAACCCCTAAACAGCCCTATCTGGTGCAAAACACAGAGACAGGAACAATCACCCACAAAACACACAGTGAAACCCTTAAACAGCCTATCTGGTGCAAAAACACAGAGACAGGAACAATCACCCACAAACACACGTGAAACCTAAACAGCCTATCTGGTGCAACCACAGAGACAGGGAACAATCACCCACAAACACACAGTGAAACCCTAAACAGCCCTATCTGGTGCAAAACACAGAGACAGGAACAATCACCCACAAACACACAGTTGAAACCCTAAACAGCCCTATCTGCGGTGCAAACACAGAGACAGGAACAATCACCACAAACACACAGTGAACCTAAACAGCCTATCTGGTGCAAAACACAGAGACAGGAACAATCACCCACAAACACACAGTGAAACCCTAAACAGCCCTATCTGTGCAAAACACAGAGACAGAACAATCACCCACAAACACACAGTGAAACCCTAAAACAGCCCTATCTGTGCAAAACACAGAAGACAGGAACAATCACCACAAACACACAGTGAAACCCTAAAACAGCCTATCTGGTGCAAAACACAGAGACAGGAACAATCACCCACAACACACAGTGAAACCCTAAAAACAGCGCCTATCTGGTGCAAAACACAGAGACAGGAACAATCACCCACAAACACACAGTGAAACCCTAAACAGCCCTATCTGGTGCAAACACAGAGACAGGAACAAATCACCCACAAACACACAGTGAAACCCTAAACAGCCCTATCTGGTGCAAAACACAGAGACAGGAACAATCACCCACAAACACACAGTGAAACCCTAAACAGCCCTATCTGTGTGCAAAACACAGAGACAGGAACAATCACCCACAAACACACAGTGAAACCCTAAACAGCCCTATCTGTGCAAAACACAGAGACAGGAACAATCACCCACAAACACACAGTGAAACCCCTAACAGCCCTATCTGGTGCAAAACACAGAGACAGGAACAATCACCCACAAACACACAGTGAAACCCTAAACAGCCCTATCTGGTGCAAAACACAGAGACAGGACAATCACCCACAAACACACAGTGAAACCCTAAACAGCCCTATCTGGTGCAAAACACAGAGACAGGAACAATCACCCACAAACACACAGTGAAACCCTAAACAGCCCTATCTGGTGCAAAACACAGAGACAGGAACAATCACCCACAAACACACAGTGAAACCCTAAACAAGCCCTATCTGGTGCAAAAACACAGAGACAGGAACCCAATCACCCAAAAACACACAGTGAAACCCTAAACAGCCCTATCGGTGGCAAACACAGAGACAGGAACAATCAACCCACAACACACAGTGAAACCCCAACAGCCCTATCTGGTGCAAAACACAGAGACAGGAACAATCACCCACAAACACCAGTGAACCCTAAACAGCCCTATCTGGTGCAAAACACAGAGACAGGAACAATCACCCACAAACACACAGTGAACCCTAACAGCCCTATCTGGTGCAAAACACACAGAGACAGGAACAATCACCCACAAACACACAGTGAACCCTAAACAGCCCTATCTGGTGCAAAACACAGAGACAGGAAAATCACCCACAAACACACAGTGAAACCCTAAACAGCCCTATCTGGTGCAAAACACAGAGACAGGAACATCACCCACAAACACACAGTGAAACCCTAAACAGCCTATCTGGTGCAAAACACAGGAGACAGGAACATCACCCACAAACACACAGTGAAACCCTAAACAGCCTATCTGGTGCAAAACACAGAGACAGGAATCACCCACAAACACACAGTGAAACCCTAAACAACCCTATCTGGTGCAAAAACACAGAGACAGGAACAATCACCCACAAACACACAGTGAAACATAGAAATACCCAAATTATAGAAAAACAAACATAGACTGCCCACCCAACTCACGCCCTGACCATACTCAATAAATACAAAACAAAGGAATAAAGGTCAGAATGTGACAGCAACAATGTACATATTGCCAAAGCTTATTTTGGGGTATTGACAATATGAAAAAAAAATTGAATCAAATTGTCAACCAAGGGTCAAAATAACAACCAGTAACCAAGGGTCAAAATAACAACAGTAACCAAGGGTCAAAATAACAACAGTAACCAAGGGTCAAAATAACAACCAGTAAACCAAGGGTCAAAATAACAACAATAACCAAGGGTCAAAATAACAACAGTAACCAAGGGTCAAAATAACAACAATAACCAAGGGTCAAATAAACAACAGTAACCAAGGGTCAAAATACAACAGTAACCAAGGGTCAAAATAACAACAGTAACCAAGGGTCAAAATAACAACAGTAAACCAAGGGTCAACATAACAACAGTAACCAAGGGTCAAAATAACAACAGTAACCAAGGGTCAAAATAACAACAGTAACCAAGGGTCAAAATAACAACAGTAACCAAGGGTCAAAATAACAACAGTAACCAAGGGTGAAAATAACCATACATTGAACTATAACAATAAGCATACAGTAGAGGACATGTGCAGGTTGACTGGTCTGTCAGCCTCTGTCCCTCAACTTATGGCAGCAATGTTTAATATTTTTTACATTTAGTCAGGAAATGCAGCTCCGTCTCAGGTTCTGCTGTGGTGCAGTGGTTTGCACAGCCTTTCCTCTACAGGGAGACAGGTTCTGCTGTGGTGCAGTGGTTGCACAGCCTTTCCTCTACAGGGAGCCAGGTTCTGCTGTGGTGCAGTGGTTGCACAGCCTTTCCTCTACAGGGAGACAGGTTCTGCTGTGGTGCAGTGGTTGCACAGCCTTTCCTCTACAGGGAGCCAGGTTCTGCTGCGGTGCAGTGGTTGCACAGCCTTTCCTCTACAGGGAGCCAGGTTCTGCTGTGGTGCAGTGGTTGCACAGCCTTTCCTCTACAGGGAGACAGGTTCTGCTGTGGTGCAGTGGTTGCACAGCCTTTCCTCTACAGGGAGCCAGGTTCTGCTGTGGTGCAGTGGTTGCACAGCCTTTCCTCTACAGGGAGCCAGGTTCTGCTGTGGTGCAGTGGTTGCACAGCCTTTCCTCTACAGGGAGCCAGGTTTTTCTGTGTCTACCCTTCTCAATGGCAAGGCTGTGCTCACTGAGCCTGTACTTTGTCAAGGTTTTTCTAAGGTTTTGATCAGGAACCATGGTCAAATATTTAGCCATAGTGTACTGTTGATTTAGGGCCAGATAGCACTGCATTTGGCTTTTGTTTGTTCTTGTGTTTCCCAATAAGCAATGTAGTCTTGTTTTGACTGTGTTGTAATTTGGTTTATTCTGATTAATTGGATGTTCTGGTCCTGAGGCTTCAGTGTGTTAGTAGAACAGGTTTGTGAACTCAGCCCCAGGACCAGCTGGATGAGGGGACTGAGGCTTCAGTGTGTTAGTAGAACAGGTTTGTGAACTCAGCCCCAGGACCAGCTGGATGAGGGACTGAGGCTTCAGTGTGTTAGTAGAACAGGTTTGTGAACTCAGCCCCAGGACCAGCTGGATGAGGGGACTGAGGCTTCAGTGTGTTAGTAGAACAGGTTTGTGAACTCAGCCCCAGGACCAGCTGGATGAGGGGACTCTTTTCTTTGCTCAGCTCTTGGCATTGCAGGTCGTGGTAATGATATGAGAGGGGGTCACTGTATTTTAGATGTTTCCAAACATAATAGCTTTTTTATTTCGTTTTATTATTAGTGGATATTGGCCTAATTCTGCCCTGTATGCATTGTTTGTAGTTTCCTCTGGAAATGTAGGAGAATCTTACAGAACTCTGCACGCAGGCGTTTCAATGGAGTGGTTTGTCCCATTTGATTAATCTTGTTTTGCAAGTGGACCCCTCACCATCGCTGCCATAAAGTGCAATTGGTTCAATGACATATTAAATTACTTTTAGCGAAATTTTAATAGGTATATCAATTTGAATTGCTTTTTAATGGGTGTAGAATGCCCTGCGTGCTTTCTCTCTCAGCTCACTGCCTCATTAAGGTGTCCAGATTATATTTAAACCTCACTAATTGTAGTGTCTGCAGTACTCTATATATTTTGTACCAATTGAAAACTTTGGTCTAATTCCCTGAGATCTGGATCTTCTCTGGAAAATCATAATTTTAGTCTTTTTGGGGTTTACTGCCAGGGCCCAGGTCTGGTAGTACTGCTCTAGCAGGTCCAGGCTCTGCTGTAGGCCATGTGCTGTGGGGGTTTACTGCCAGGGCCCGGGTCTGGTAGTATTGCTCTAGCAGGTCCAGGCTCTGCTGTAGGCCATTGTGCTGTGGGGGTTTACTGCCAGGGCCCGGGTCTGGTAGTATTGCTCTAGCAGGTCCAGGCTCTGCTGTAGGCCATGTGCTGTGGGGGTTTACTGCCAGGGCCCAGGTCTGGTAGTACTGCTCTAGCAGGTCCAGGCTCTTGCTGTAGGCCATGTGCTGTGGGGGGTTTACTGCCAGGGCCCAGGTCTGGTAGTACTGCTCTAGCAGGTCCAGGCTCTGCTGTAGGCCATGTGCTGTGGGGGTTTACTGCCAGGGCCCAGGTCTGGTAGTACTGCTCTAGCAGGCCCAGGCTCTGCTGTAGGCCATGTGCTGTGGGGGTTTACTGCCAGGGCCCGGGTCTGGTAGTACTGCTCTAGCAGGTCCAGGCTCTGCTGTAGGCCATGTGCTGTGGGGGTTTACTGCCAGGGCCCAGGTCTGGTAGTACTGCTCTAGCAGGTCCAGGCTCTGCTGTAGGCCATGTGCTGTGGGGGTTTACTGCCAGGGCCCGGGTCTGGTAGTACTGCTCTAGCAGGTCCAGGCTCTGCTGTAGGCCATGTGCTGTGGGGGTTTACTGCCAGGGCCCAGGTCTGGTAGTACTGCTCTAGCAGGTCCAGGCTCTGCTGTAGGCCATGTGCTGTGGGGGTTTACTTCCAGGGCCCAGGTCTGGCAGTACTGCTCTAGCAGGTCCAGGCTCTGCTGTAGGCCATGTGCTGTGGGTGACAGCAGGCATAGGTCATCTGCGAAGAGTAGGCATTTAACTTCTGAATTGTGGAGACTAACACCAGGGGCTGAGGATTTTTCTAGAATAGTGGCCAATTCGTTGATGTAAATATTGAAGAGTGCAGGGCTCAGACTGCAACCCTGACGAAAGCCCCGCCGCTGGTTAAAAAATTATGTTCTTTTCCTGCCCATTTTAATGCTGCACCTATTGCCAGTATACATTGATTTAATTATGTCATATGTTTTACCCCCTACACCACTTTCAATAACTTTGTAGGACAGTCCTGTATGCCAATAGAATCAAATGCTTTTTGGAAGTCGATAAAGCAAGTGTATATTTTGGTATTATTTTGGTGGACATGTTTATCTATCAGGGTGTGTAGGGTGTAAATATGATCAGTCGTGTGATGTTTTGGAATAAATCCAATTAGGCTTTTACTCAAGACATTGTGCTTATTAAGGAAGTTTAGAACTCTTACATTTATAATACTACAGAAAACCTTCCCCAGGTTACTGTTCACACAAATGACTTTGGAATTGTTAGGTTCAAATTTGTCTCCGTTCTTAAAGATTTGGGGTTATGAGTCCTTATTCCAGATGTTGGGGAAATAACCTATACTCAGAATCAAATTAAACAGATTTAATATAGCCAATTGAAATGTTACACTAGAGAGTTTGAGCATCTCGTTTAGGATGGAATCAGGTCCTGCCAGATAGATGCCTTCGTTACTGTGAGTGAATGTGGTATCCAGAAAGTTATCTAAGAGTGTTTGGATATTTTAGTTCCAGGTTTCTTTCTGGTATTCTTCTGTACTGTTTTGGGCCCATCTGTATGAATGTCTGATGTTGTACAGTATTACTGGGCTGTGAATGTCTGATGTTGTACAGCTTACTGGGCTGTGAATGTCCTGGTTGTTTCCATGTCTATTCTTTTGAGGAACAACGTAATTTGGCTGTGATCTCTCCCCTGTCTCTCTTCTCCCTCCCTCTGTCTCTATCTACCCCCCCCTCTCTCTCTCTATCTCTCGCTCTCGCCCCCTGACTCCCCCCTTTCCTCTCTCCCTCTCTATATGAACCTACATACTCAAGGACAACCCCTACATAACAAACACACACCAGGGTTTTATCTAATGAGGATCGCCTTGTTGTTATATACAGTATACAGGTCCTATCCAATCAGAGCCTTGTTTGTATATACAGTATTCATGTCCCATCCAATCAGAGCCCTGTTTTGTTATTACAGTATACAGGTCCTATCCAATCAGAGCCTTGTTTGTTATATACAGTATACAGGTCCCTATCCAATCAAGAGCCTTGTTGTTATATACAGTATACCGGTCCTATCCAATCAGAGCCTTGTTTGTTTATATACAGTATTTTATGTCCCATCCAATCAGAGCCCTGTTTGTTTATATACAGTATACAGGTCATAATCCAATCAGAGCCTTGTTTGTTATATATAGTATACCAGGTCCCTCCAATCAGAGCCTTGTTTGTTATATACAGTTTTCATGTCTCATCCCATTTTACACTTCTTGCACTCTCTGCACTGATCTTAATATAGAGAGTGACGTTAGCAGTAGCCTGAGTCCATTAATATTACATGTGACTGCTAGCGTTAGCTTCTGGACCATTAAGGCACCACAGATGAAGTAGGTCAAAGAGTGATTTCCTAAACTGTAAAAATAATCCAGCCACTTGTTAGAACATA
>NW_022265642.1:2500-7946 GCF_002021735.2 Oncorhynchus kisutch | reverse complement strand
TCATTTATCTTTCATTGAAAATGACGCACCGTAATAATCTCTGTTCCAGGTATAGATGGGATTGTGTGTGGTGGTGTGTGTGTGTTCTGGCCTGACAGTGATCCTGACAGCATGCTGTGTGCTCTATTTCCATATAGATGCTTCTCTCTGCCATTTTCACTCTATCTTCATTACACAATGATGGCTTTCTCTCCCACTTACTCTCGCTCTCTAAGATTACATATTATAGGCACACGCAAAGAAACATGCGTAAACACAACCCCACACACACACTGTTTGGGAGCACCCCTGATTGTGACTGGTTGAAATGGCCGCAGGAAACCCTAGTAAAGTGGTTCTCCAGTCAAATCTTCCAAGTGCATTGGTTCTGTCTTTCTATTTCTCTCTCTCTCACACACACACACCACACCACACACACACAACACACACACACACACACACACAGACAGAGAGAGAGAGAAAGCCAACAGTGAATTTGCCCTGCGTTGTTCACACACACAGAGAGAGAGAAGCCAACAGTGAATTTCCCTGCGTTGTTCACACACACAGAGAGAGAGAGAGCCAACAGTGAATTTGCCCTGCGTTGTTCACACACACAGCTGCATGTAATTACTCCCCGGAGAAGGTATTTAAAACATGACTCTCTGTCCCACACAATATATCAGATCTATCAAAATAGCTCTCCATAAACGCCTACAAAGCTGGCATGAGTGTCGTTAAACTACTTAAACGCTTGGTCACTATTTCTCCATCTCCCTCTTTCTTCTTCTCTTTCTCCCTCCCTCTCTACCTTCTTTCTCTCTCTTCTTTCTCCCTCCTTCTGTCATCTTTTACTTCAGTGACAAACACCTTGTTTTTGGTTGCTCTCTCGCTACTCTTTCTCCCGGACTCATACTCCCTCCCACATCTCTTATTCTACTGTATCATGACTCTGTCTTTCTCTAGTTAACTACATCCCTCCTCCAACTATCTTCTCGCTCTAGACACCGCTCTCATTGACAACACACACACACACACCAGTTGCTCCACCTGTGCTTGTGTATTGAGACACTACTATAATGAAAGTACACACAGTACTCATGTCATATCACATCTGATGACACTCCAAAACACATCTACCATAGTCTATAGGGGGGCATACACAAATACCATGGCACACAAAGACACACACACACACTTTGTATGTGTGGGGAAAAGCCATATCGATTGGCCCCTTTAAACAATGCATTAAGCAGAATGGGCTGATCCGGTGGTTATCAGACTGAAAGACTGAACCTCCAATGTGACGAACGTCTCGTTGAAACATAAAGCATAACGCCTTGAGCCCGTAACACTACATCAAAGACCCTGTCAACGATAATGACTCCATCACCAAAAGGACTCAGTGTGTGAGTGACTCTCTAGTGTTGGTAAGATGACAGTATGTCTTGGTTTTAAATATGTTATATATGTCCATATAGTAGGAGTCAGGGACAACAGCCTGATACGGTGTGTAGGGTCCTCTTGAGGCGGGATTGATTTTCAACGCCCCCTCCCTCAGCACACACTAACATACAGCGGGAATAGAATAGAAATCCATAGAGCTCCACTCTCAAACTTTGACATAGCTGCAAAACACACATACTTCCCCTCGTTTATTGAAAATATATATACTTTTGCACATAATCTCTGTCTCAAGGCCTAGGCTGGCTGAGGTTGTGTTTGTGAGGGTGGGGGATCATGGGAAAACACCCAAGCATAGTCCAGCTCCAGCTACTGATCTAAGGTCAGTTAGATTCCCCCCCCCCCCCCCCCCCCCCCCTGATGGTTAAGGTTAGGATTGGGGGAGGGGAAGCTCATCCTTATCAAAGAGGAAACGCACACAGGAATTCCATCGACATGAACGAGTGCGCCCCTCAAATTATCATTCATATCAGGCACGCATCACTTAGTGGAAAACGACCACCAGTACTGTTATTAAATAGGCTTAGACCTGTCTGTCCGTCTCCGTTTGCCTGTCTGGCTGGCTGGGTATCCGCTTTTTGCCGACTTACTTTCTTTCATTGAACCGCTTGCCAGCTCTTTTATAGGGTTAGACCAGCCAGCGATAATTACCCTAGCGACAGCTAAATGGCTAGAGCTAACATTCTCCCTGGTCATGTGGTTGTATTTACGCTCCAGGAATGCCACAAAACAGGCTAACTTTAGCCTCTCTCCGGACAAAGGGCAATTTGAGTCACTCTCTCAACCCTCTCACCCCAAGACAAAACTTTAGCCAGGCATTGTTCAAAATAGTACACCTGTAGGTTACAGGTTAACTCTTTCATCTTCCTCCTCTCCTCATCCTCTACCTCCTCAATGTCCTCCTCATCCTTTACTTTTTTCCATTTCAAATCAGCTGCTGATGAAATCATCGGTCTTTACTTGAAGAGAGGATTTCCCCCTCCCTAATATGTGCATTACGTAGTGTAGTAGTATGTACAGTATGTATAGTATGTTGTATGTATAGTATGTGCAGTATGTGCAGTAGTATGTGCAGTATGTTTAGTATGTTGTATGTGCAGTATGTTGTATGTGTATGTATGTATAGTATGTATAGTATGTAATATGTGCAGTAGGGAGGGTATGCAGTATGTGTAGTATGAGCATTATGTGCAGTAGGTGTTGTGAGCAGTAATAATATTTGAAGTAGGCAGTATGTGTAGTATGTGTAATGTATGTATTGTATGTAACATATGCAGTATGCAGTATGTAGCATGTGTAGTATGTAGTATGTGTAGTACGGTACCCATCAAATGTTTGGATACACCTACTCATTCAAGAGTTTTTCCTTATTTTTGCTATTTTCTACATTGTAGAATAATAGTGAAGACATAATCTATGAAATAACACATATGGAATCATGTAGTAACCAAAAAAAGTGTTAAACACATTCTTCAAAAGTTGCCACCCTTTGCCTTAACAGCTTGTTTGCAACACTCTTGGCATTCCTCACCAGCTTCATGAGGTAGTCACTAGAATGCATTTCAGTAACAGGTGTGCCTTGTTAAAAGTTAATTTGTGGAATTTATTTCGTTCTTAATGTGTTCGAGCCAATCACTTGTGTTGTGACAAGGTAGGGGTGGTATACAGAAGATAGACCCTATTTGGTTAAAAGACCAAGTCCATATTATGGCAAGAACAGCTCAAATAAGAAAAGAGAAATGACAGTCCATCATTTCTACAAAAAACATGAAGGTCAGTCAATCTGGAACATTTCAAGAACTTTGAACATTTCTTCAAGTGCAGTCGCAAAAAACCATCAAGCGCTATGATGAAACTGGCTCTCATAAGGACCACCACAGGAAAAGGAAGACCCAGAGTTACCTCTGCTGGCAGAGCATAAGTTCATTACACTTAGCAGCCTCAGAAATTGCATCCCAAATAAATGCTTCACAGAGTTCAAGTAACAGACAAATCACAACATAAACTGTTCAGAGGAGACTGTGTGAAATCAGACCTTTATGATCAAATTGCTGCAAAGAAACACTACTAAAGGACAAGAAGAAGAAACTTGCTTGGGCCAAGAAACACGAGCAGTGGACATTAGAACGGTGGAAATCTGTCCTGGCGACTCCAAATTTGAGATTTTGGGTTCTAAACCTCCGTGTCTTTGAGACGTAGAGTAGGTGAACAGATGATCTCCACATGTGTGGTTCCCAATGTGAAGCATGGAGGAGGTGTTTATGGTGTAGGGGTGCTTTGTTGGTGATACTGTCAGTGATTTATTTCGAATTCAAGGCATATATTTTAATTTGTTTAGCACTTTTTGGTTACTACATGATTCCAAATGTGTTATTTCATAGTTTTTGATGTCTTCACTTTTATTCCACGATGTAAAAAATAAAGAAAAACCCTTGAACGAATAAGTGTGTCCAAACTTTTGACTGGTACTGTATGTGCTGCAGGGGGTGCATGGTTTTGTTCCAGACCAGCACTAACACACCTGATAGATGTAATCGACTGTTCAACAAGCCCTTGGTTAGACAGACAAACTAGGCGACCAATAGAGTTAGGATGGATACGTCCCCTGGTTCTAGACGGACAAACTAGTTGACCATTAGAGTTAAGACGGATACCTCCCCTGGTCAATCGTGTGTGTGTGTGTGTGTGTGTGTGTGTGTGTGTGTGTGTGTTTATTGGGGTCAGTCCCAGACACACAGAACAACAGGCTGTGTTCATATCTAGACTGTCCAGTAGTGTCTAGGCACCTCAGTGGGACAGACACATTCCATCGACACAAACTGCTGTCACTCTCTCACACACACACTGCCTGGCTTACTGAATGGCATTCAATACACCACACACACATGCATTGGAGCACACTGCCCTGTTGGTCTCTAATGTGTTTTGGTCTTCATCATAGAAGCCATCTTTGACTCCCCCCCTCTCATTCCCTCCCCCCCTCTCATTCCCACCCCTCTCTCATTTCCCCCCCCTCTCTCATTCCCTCCCCCCTCTCATTCCCTCCCCCCTCTCATTCCCCCCCCTCTCATTCCCCCCCCCTCTCATTCCCTCCCCCCCTCTCATTCCTCCCCCCCTCTTCTCATTCCCCCCCCCTCTCATTCCCCCCCCCCTCTCCTTCCCTCCCCCCCCTCTCTCATTCCCTCCCCCCTCTCCCCCCCCCTCTCATTCCCCCCCCCCCCCTCTCATTCCTCCCCCCCTCTCATTCCCCCCCCCCTCTCATATCCCTCTTCTTTTCTTTTGCTGGCCTTTCTTTTTGTTAGACTGACTAGTCACAGTGAGTTCTCCCAGACCAGCCTCTTTGGCTTATCGCAGTGGAAAATCTTAGTGCCTTGACACACACTCACATACACAAACATCTACACACACAAACACTGCATCCAGAAATACGCTTTATATTAGTGCTCTGAATCAGCCACTAAACATCCCTTGGTCCACACACACTACAGGGGTCATATGACTCAGCATAAACTAGACCCTTGAACTAGACTGAACCTTTGCCCTAACCTAGAGCAGATCCAGAACCACAGACTGATAGCTCTGAGAGGAGACTGATCGCAGATCCAGACTGATAGCTCTGAAAGGGGACTGATAGCTATGAGAGGGGACTGATAGCAGATCCAGACTGATAGCTCTGAGAGGGGACTGATAGCGATCAGACTGATAGCTCTGAGAGGGGACTGATAGCAGATCCAGACTGATAGCTTCTGAGAGGGGACTGATAGCAGATTCAGACTGATAGCTCTGAGAGGGGACTGATAGAGATTCAGACTGATAGCTCTGAAAGGGAACTGATAACTAAACCAGGTGTGGCTACAGTATGTATCAGTTTACATATTACTATATGATCTATGGAGTATAGTATCTGCTTACATGGCTTACACACTTCTTGCATTTCAGTGTGTGTGTGTGTGTCCATTGCATCTGTGAAGAAACTGCCTCAAGTATTTCAATCTGCTACCCG
>NW_022265641.1:0-8020 GCF_002021735.2 Oncorhynchus kisutch | reverse complement strand
ACCGTAGCACACCCTCCAGCAGGTATATCTCACTGGTCACCCCCAAAGTCAATTCTTCCTTCGGCCACACTCTCCTTCCAGTTCCCTGCTGCCAATGACTGTAACGAACTGCAAAAATCACTAAGCTGGAGACTCTTTACCTCCATCACTAGCTTTAAGCACCAGCTGACAGAGCAGCTCACAGATCACTGTACCTGTACATAGCTCATCTGTAAATAGCACATCCAATCTACCTCATCCCCATACTGTATATTATTTATTTAACTGCTCCTTTGCACCCCAGTATCTCAACTTGCACATTCATCTTCTGCACATTCTACCATCCAGGTTTTAATTGCTATATTGTAATTACTTCGCCACCATGGCCTATTTATTGCCTTACCTCCCTTATCCCTACCTCATTTGCATATGCTGTATATAGATTTTCTACTGATTATGATTGTATTTTGTTTATTCCGTGTGTAACTCTGTGTTGTCGTATGTGTCAAACTGCTTTGCTTTATCTTGGCCAGGTCGCAGTTGCAAATGGAACTTGTTCTCAACTAGCCTACCTGGTTAATAAAGGTGAAGGAAAAAAAGATGTTAAGGTGAGTGTAGCAAATGCTTGTGCTTCTAGTCCTACCATGCAGTAATATCTAACAAGTAATCTAATAATTGCACAACAACTACCTTTTACACACAAGTGTAAAGGAATGAATAAGAATATGTACATATAAATATAGATGAGCGATGGCCGAACGGCATAGTCAAGATGCAGTAGATTAGCCACATTAGCCACAGCCACATTAGTATGGCACCCCTGGAGCAAATTAGGTTTAAGTGAGACGGCTGCTTCACTACCTGATTTCTTGACCGCAAGAAGACCAAACAGATATAATATTAGATTAAAACATAATAATTTCAAACATTTGTATATGTCACGTCTCTCTATTCTGCATGATAATACTTGGGAACAGAATTCTTAAATTAAAATCACTTGTCTGAGACCTGATGACTCGTGTAAGCTCCACAAGCTAACATCTCGCTTTATCTCAGCGGGTGAACACTATCTTCAGTCATACGGGTGATACAGGCTCGATGCCCAGTCGGTCACAAAAGGGTACAGTGGAGGCAAGTGGGACAGGAGAAATGGCTTACTGAGTCACACAGAGGTGCTGTCACTCACAGCTAACGATCACCACTCAGAAATCAGGTAGTGATGCAGCCGTCTCCTCTTCCTCCTCAATGCCAGACCTGCCCAATCACACACAGATTAGCTGTGTTTGTCCTTCCTGTGTCATACTTCTCTCTCTTCCCCCTGGCTATGGTCTGTCTGTCTGTTGCCTTTGTGTCCTACCTCTGTTCTCTATTGGGTCGTCCTCTCCCATCCCTCTACATCCATTCATCCTCTCTCTTTCTTTGTCACGGTAACGGAATTTTGCTGAGACTCCGATTTTTCACATAAAATGTATGCCAGAAAAAAACATTGATTTCAAAGTTTAACAAACCATACAACTCTATGCACAAGGACTACCTTTATCAATTTACACAAAACATTTGACAGATTCAAGTTTGGTAACAGAATTTCTATAAAATCTCCCTATGTTCCAAGTTTTCCAAAACTCTGCTAAATATCTTCTCTGAATTAAGATTAGCGTTGTCTGCAGAAACAATGGGGTGTCAACTATGACATGACACATTTACTTTAAAAACATCTATTTCGGTTATTGAACTACAGTAAGTGAAGTCGATTTACACCCGTTAAGAAAATTGAGGTTAATGGAATTTCATCATGGGTCCCTGATCTGTACTACACAGAAATGCATAATTACGGATATGAATGCCATTCTTTTCATGGTGATGTATCCTAAATAGGTACACTAAGGTATACATCTGTTACAGTGGCTTGCGAAAGAATCCACCCCTTGGTATTTTCCCTATTTTGTTGCCTTACAACCTGGAATTAAAATAGATGTTTGGGGGTTTGTATCATTTCATTTACACAACATGCCTACCACTTTGAAGATGGAAAATATTTTTTATTTATTTATGAAACAAACAAGAAATAAGAACAGAAAACTTGAGCGTGCATAACTATTCACCCCCCCCCCCCCCCCAAATGCAATACTTTGTAGAGCCACCTTTTACAGCAATTACAGCTGCAAGTCTCTTGGGGTATGTCTCTATAAGCCTGGCACATCTAGCCACTGGGATTTTTTGCCCATTCGTCAAGGAAAAACTGCTCCAGCTCCTTCAAGTTGGATGGGTTCCGCTGGTGTACAGCAATATTTAAGTCATACCACAGATTCTCAATTGGATTGAGGTCTGGGCTTTGGCTAGGCCATTCCAAGACATTTAAATGTTTCCCCTTAAACCACTCAAGTGTTGCTTTAGCAGTATGCTTAGCGTCATTGTCCTGCTGGAAGGTGAACCTCCGTCTCAGTCTCAAATCTCTGGCAGACTGAAACAGGTTTCCCTCAAGAATTTCCCTGTATTAGCGCCATCCATCATTCCTTCAATTCTGACCAGATTCCCAGTCCCTGCGATGAAAAACATCCCCACAGCATGATACTGCCACCACCATGCTTCACTGGGATGGTGTTCTTGAAGTGATGAGAGGTGTTGGGTTTGCACCAGACATAGCTTTTTCCCTGATGACCAAAAAAGCTACATTTTAGTCTCATCTGACCAGAGTACCTTCTTCCATATGTTTTGGTCTGTGTGTGATTGTTTGAGTCTCCCAGATGCATTTTGGTGAACACCAACCGTGTTTGCTTATTTTTTTTTTTAAGCAATGTCTTTTTTCTGGCCACTATTTCTGGCCACTTTTTTGGGGCCAATAAAGCACAGCTCTATGGAGTGTACGGCTTAAAGTGGTCCTATGGACAGATACTCCAATCTCCGCTGTAGAGCTTTGCAGCTCCTTCAGGGTTATCGTTGGTCTCTTTGTTGCCTCTCTGTTTTGCTACCTGACAACTTTACGGTTTTCACTTTTTAATTACCGTTCATATATTTATTTATTTTTTCCTCAACTTTTTCACTCCGGACGCTTTATTCTGGACACGATTCGTCAGGACCTCCAACAGCCGAAGCTAAGTAGTAACATTAACATGATGCTTCTAATTGCAGCCGCTTGTACTCGCCTACGGCGAGGATAGCTGTGCTGCAAGCCCAGCTTCAGACGCAATCGTTAGGCAAGGGTAATTTCAGTGTAGGAAAGGATGAAACAGCGTCTGTGGCACCAGTAAGTACAGATAGTAGTGTAAATCCCCTGGCACAGTCCCCGCAGCCGGACAACTTTCTCACGGTTTCTGGAAGGAAATGCTGTAGGAACGCTCAACCGGTGTCGCTCATTCAGCCGACAGAAAACTTTCAACGGTTTTCCCCATTTAAGCAGCGGGTCGGAGTCAGAGGCCGATTCTTCTCTGGTCTCTACTCCTCCCGTTACGGGGTCTGAGACGCCGAAGCTTCCCACCATTAGCTCTGACAAATGAAAACTCTAGTCATTGGGACTCCATTACCCGCAGTTATTAGACTTAAAGCGAATCATCCAGCGATCATACACTGTTTACCCGGGGGCAGGGCTACCGACGTTAAGGCTAATCTGAAGATGGTGCTGGCTAAAGCTAAAACTGGCGAGTTGTAGAGAGTATAGAGATATTGTTATCCACGTCGGCCACCAACGATGTTAGGATGAAACAGTCAGAAATCACCAAGCGCAACATAGCTTCTGCGTGCATATCAGCTAGAAAGATGTGTCGGCATCGAGTAATTGTCTCTGGCCCCCTCCCAGTTAGGGGGAGTGATGAGCTCTACAGCAGAGTCTCACACTCAATCGCTGGTTGAAAAACTGTTTTCTGCCCCTCCCAAAAGTTAGAATTTGTAGATAATTGGCCCTCTTTCTGGGACTCACCCACAAACAGGACCAAGCCTGACCTGCTGAGGAGTGACGGACTCCATCCTAGCTGGAGGGTGCTCTCATCTTAATCTACCAACATAGACACGGTCTCTATTGGTGATAGCTGAGCTGACTACAACTGACTGTGATAGTGGCAGACTCCACTATGCTGGCAGCTGGCTAACAGCCTGCCCTGCCTGGCCTGTCCCTATTCAGTTGTGGAGCTAGGAGGCAAGTTAGAGCCCTGTCTATGTTGGTAGTAAGATGAGAGCACCCCTCCAGCTAGGATGGAGTCCGTCAACTCCTCAGAGGTCAGGCTTGGTCCTGTTTGTGGGTGAGTCCCAGAAAGAGGGCCAATTATCTACAAATTCTAACTTTTGGGAGGGCAGAAAACAGTTTTCAACCAGCGATTGATTGTGAGACTCTGCTGTAGAGCTCATCACTCCCCCTAACTGGGAGGGGGCCAGAGACAATTACTCGATGCCGACACATCTTTCTAGCTGATATGCACGCAGAAGCTATGTTGCGCTTGGTGATTTCTGACTGTTTCATCTAACATCGTTGGTGCCGACGTGGATAACAATACTCTATACTCTCTACACTCGCCAGTTTTAGCTTTAGCCAGCACCATCTTCAGATTAGCCTTAACGTCGGTAGCCCTGCCCCCGGGTAAACAGTGTATGATCGCTGGATGATTCGCTTTAAGTCTAATACTGCGGGTAATGAGTCGCCAATGACTAGAGTTTTCAATTGTCAGAGCTAATGGTGGGAAGCTTCGGCGTCTCAGACCCCGTAACGGGAGGAGTAGAGACCAGAGAAGAATCGGCCTCTGACTCCGACCCGCTGCTTAATGGGAAAACCGGTTGAAAGTTTCTGTCGGCTGAATGAGCGACACCGGTTGAGCGTTCCTACAGCATTTCCTTCCAGAAACCGTGAGAAAGTTGTCCGGCTGCGGGGACTGTGCCAGGGGATTTACACTACTATCTGTACTTACTGGTGCCACAGACGCTGTTTCATCCTTTCCTACACTGAAATTACCCTTGCCTAACGATTGCGTCTGAAGCTGGGCTTGCAGCACAGCTATCCTCGCCGTAAGGCGAGTACAGCGGCTGCAATTAGAAGGCATCATGTTAATGTTACTACTTAGCTTCGGCTGTTGGAGGTCCTGACGAATCGTGTCCAGATAAAGCGTCCGGAGTGAAAAGTTGAGGAAAAATAAATAAATATATGAACGGTAATTAAAAAGTGAAAACCGTAAAGTTGTCAGGTAGCAAAACAGAGAGGCAACAAAGAGACCAACGATAACCCTGAAGGAGCTGCAAAGCTCTACAGCGGAGATTGGAGTATCTGTCCATAGGACCACTTTAAGCCGTACACTCCATAGAGCTGTGCTTTATTGGCCCCAAAAAGTGGCCAGAAATAGTGGCCAGAAAAAAGACATTGCTTAAAAAAAAATAAGCAAACACGGTTGGTGTTCACACACAACAATGCATCTGGAGACTCAAACAATCACACACACAGACCAAAACATATGGAAGAAGGTACTCTGGTCAGATGAGACTAAATGTAGCTTTTTTTGGTCATCAGGGAAAAAGCTATGTCTGGTGCAAACCCAACACCTCTCATCACTTCAAGAACACCATCCCAGTGAAGCATGGTGTGGCAGTATCAGCTGTGGATGTTTTTCAATCGCAGGACTGGGAATCTGGTCAGAATTGAAGGAATGATGGATGGCTAATACAGGGAAATTCTTGAGGGAAACCTGTTTCAGTCTGCCAGAGATTTGAGACTGAGACGGAGGTTCACCTTCCAGCAGGACAATGACGCTAAGCATACTGCTAAAGCAACACTTGAGTGGTTTAAGGGGAAACATTTAAATGTCTTGGAATGGCCTAGCCAAAGCCCAGACCTCAATCCAATTGAGATCTGTGGTATGACTTAAATATTGCTGTACACCAGCGGAACCCATCCAACTTGAAGGAGCTGGAGCAGTTTTCCTTGACGAATGGGCAAAAAATCCCAGTGGCTAGATGTGCCAGGCTTATAGAGACATACCCCAAGAGACTTGCAGCTGTAATTGCTGTAAAAGGTGGCCTCTACAAAGTATTGCATTTGGGGGGGGGGGGGGGGTGAATAGTTATGCACGCTCAAGTTTTCTGTTCTTATTTCTTGTTTGTTTCATAAATAAATAAAAAATATTTTCCATCTTCAAAGTGGTAGGCATGTTGTGTAAATGAAATGATACAAACCCCCAAACATCTATTTTAATTCCAGGTTGTAAGGCAACAAAAGGGAAAATACCAAGGGGGTGGATTCTTTCGCAAGCCACTGTAACAGATGTATACCTTAGTGTACCTATTTAGGATACATCACCATGAAAAGAAGGCATTCATATCCGTAATTATGCATTTCTGTGTAGTACAGATCAGGGACCCATGATGAAATTCCATTACCTCAATTTTCTTAACGGGTGTAATCGACTTCACTTACTGTAGTTCAATAACCGAAATAGATGTTTTCAAAGTAAATGTGTCATGTCATAGTTGACACCCCATTGTTTCTGCAGACAACGCTAATCTTAATTCAGAGAAGATTTTAGCAGAGTTTTGGAAAACTTGGACACATAGGGAGATTTTTTATAGAAATTCTGTTACCAAACTTGAATCTGTCAAATGTTTGTGTAAATTGATAAAGGTAGTCCTTGTGCATAGAGTTGTATGGTTTGTTAAACTTTGAAATCAATGTTTTTTGTCTGGCATACATTTTATGTGAAAAATCGGAGTCTCAGCAAAATTCCGTTACCGTGACAAAGAAAGAGAGAGGGATGATGGATGATAGAGGATGGGAGAGGACGACCAATAGAGAACAGAGGTAGGACACAAAGCAACAGACAGACAGACCATAGCCAGGGGGAAGAGAGAGAAGTATGACACAGGAAGGACAAACACAGCTAATCTGTGTGTGATTGGGCAGGTCTGGCATTGAGGAGAAGAGGAGACGGCTGCATCACTACCTGATTTCTGAGTGGTGAGTCGTTAGCTGTGAGTGACAGCACCTCTGTGTGACTCAGTAAGCCATTTCTCCTGTCCCACTTGCCTCCACTGTACCCTCTTTGTGACCGACTGGGCATCGAGCCTGTATCACCCGTATGACTGAAGATAGTGTTCACCCGCTGAGATAAAGCCGAGATGTTAGCTTGTGGGAGCTTACACGAGTCATCAGGTCTCAGACAAGTGATTTTAATTTAAGAATTCTGTTCCCAAGTATTATCATGCAGAATAGAGAGACGTGATCATATAAAATGTTTGAAATTATTATGTTTTAATCTAATATTATATCTGTTTGGTCTTCTTGCGGTCAAGAAATCAGGTAGTGAAGCAGCCGTCTCACTTAAACCTAATTTGCTCCAGGGGTGCCATACTAATGTGGCTGTGGCTAATGTGGCTAATCTACTGCATCTTGACTATGCGTTCGCCATCGCTCATCTATATATTATATGTACATATTCTTATTCATTCCTTTACACTTGTGTGTAAAAGGTAGTTGTTGTGCAATTATTAGATTACTTGTTAGATATTACTGCATGGTAGAACTAGAAGCACAAGCATTTGCTACACTCACCTTAACATCTTTTTTTCCTTCACCTTTACTTAACCAGGTAGGCTAGTTGAGAACAAGTTCCCATTTGCAACTGCGACCTGGCCAAGATAAAGCAAAGCAGTTTGACACATACGACAACACAGAGTTACACACGGAATAAACACATACAATCAATAATAGTAGAAAAATCTATATACAGCATATGCAAATGAGGTAGGATATAGGGAGGTAAGGCAATAAATAGGCCATGGTGGCGAAGTAATTACAATATAGCAATTAAAACTGGAATGGTAGAATGTGCAGAAGATGAATGTGCAAGTTGAGATACTGGGGTGCAAAGGAGCAAGTTAATAAATAAATACAGTATGGGGATGAGGTAGATTGGATGTGCTATTTACAGATGAGCTATGTACAGGTACAGTGATCTGTGAGCTGCTCTGTCAGCTGGTGCTTAAAGCTAGTGATGGAGGTAAGAGTCTCCAGCTTAGTGATTTTTGCAGTTCGTTACAGTCATTGGCAGCAGGGAACTGGAAGGAGAGGTGG
>NW_022265640.1:0-7973 GCF_002021735.2 Oncorhynchus kisutch | reverse complement strand
CCCCCCCTCTTTCCTTCCCCTCTGATACACGTTACCCCCCTCTTTCCTTCCCCTCTGATACACGTTACCCCTCTTTCTTTCCTTCCCCTCTGATACACATTACCCCCTCTTTCCTTCCCCTCTGATACACGTTACCCCCCTCTTTCCTTCCCCCTCTGATAACACCGTTACCCCCTCTTTCCTTCCCCTCTTACACATTACCCACTCTTTCCTTCCCCTCTGATACACGTTACCCCCCCCTCTTTCCTTCCCCACTGATACACGTTACCCCCCTCTTTCCTTCCCCACTGATACACGTTACCCCCTCTTTCCTTCCCCTCTGATACACGTTACCCTCCCCCCTCTTTCCTTCCCCTCTGATACACATTACCCCCCCCTCTTTCCTTCCCCTCTGATACACGTTACCCCCCCTCTTTCCTTCCCCTCTGATACACGTTACCCCCTCTTTCCTTCCCCTCTGATACACGTTACCCCCCTCTTTCCTTCTCCTCTGATACACGTTACCCCCCTCTTTCCTTCCCCTCTGATACACGTTACCCCCCCCTCTTTCCCTCCCCCCTGATACACATTACCCCCCCTCTTTCCTTCCCCTCTGATACACGTTACCCCCCTCTTTCCTTTCCCTCTGATACACGTTACCCCCCCCTCTTTCCTTCCCCTCTGATACACATTACCCCCCCTCTTTTCCTTCCCCTCTGATACACGTTACCCCCTCTTTCCTTCCCCTCTGATACACGTTACCCCCCTCTTTCCTTCCCCTCTGATACACGTTACCCCCCCCTCTTTCCTTCCCCTCTGATACACGTTACCCCCCCTATTTCCTTCCCCTCTGATACACGTTACCCCCCCCTCTTTCCTTCCCCTCTGATACACGTTACCCCCCCCCCCTCTTTCTTCCCCTCTGATACACGTTACCCCCCCCCCCTCTTTCCTTCCCTCTGATACACGTTACCCCCCCCCTCTGATACACGTTACCCCCCCCCCTCTTTCCTTCCCCTCTGATACACGTTACCCCCCCCTCTGATACACGTTACCCCCCCCCTCTTTCCTTCCCCTCTGATACACGTTACCCCCCCCCCCTCTTTCCTTCCCCTCTGATACACGTTACCCCCCCCCTCTTTCCTTCCCTCTGATACACGTTACCCCCCCCTCTTTCCTTCCCGACTGATACACGTTACCCCCCCCCCCCCCCTCTCCTTCCCCTCTGATACACGTTACCCCCCCCCCCCCTTTCCTTCCCCTCTGATACACGTTACCCCCCCCCCCTCTTTCCTTCCCCTCTGATACACGTTACCCCCCCCCCCTCTTTCCTTCCCCTCTGATACACGTTACCCCCCCCCCTCTTTCCTTCCCCTCTGATACACGTTACAACCCCCCCCCCCTCTTTCCTTCCCCTCTGATACACGTTACCCCCCCCCCTCTTTCCTTCCCCTCTGATACACGTTACCCCCCCCCCCTCTTTCCTTCCCCTCTGATACACGTTACCCCCTCCCCCCTCTTTCCTTCCCCTCTGATACACGTTAACCCCCCCCCCCTCTTTCCTTCCCCTCTGATACACGTTACCCCCCTCTTTCCTTCCCCTCTGATACACGTTACCCCCCCCCCCTCTTTCCTTCCCCTCTGATACACGTTACCCCCCCCCCTCTTTCCTTCCCCTCTGATACACGTTACCCCCCCCCCCTCTTTCCTTCCCCTCTGATACACGTTACCCCCCCCCCCTCTTTCTTCCCCTCTGATACACGTTACCCCCCCCCCTCTTTCCTTCCCCTCTGATACACGTTACCCCCCCCCTCTTTCCTTCCCCTCTGATACACGTTACCCCCCCCTCTTTCCTTCCCCTCTGATACACGTTACCCCCCCTCTTTCCTTCCCCTCTGATACACGTTACCCCCCCCCTTTTCTTCCCCTCTGATACACGTTACCCCCCTCTTTCCTTCCCCTCTGATACACGTTACCCGCCCTCTTTCCTTCCCCACTGATACACGTTACCCGCCCTCTTCCTTCCCCACTGATACACGTACCGCCCCTCTTTCCTTCCCACTGATACACGTTACCCCCCTCTTTCCTCCCACTGATACACGTTTACCCCCTCCTCTTTCCTTCCCCTCTGATACACGTTACCCCCTCTTTCCTTCCCCTCTGATACACGTTACCCCCTCTTTCTTCCCCTCTGATACACGTTACCCCCCTCTTTCCTTCCCCTCTGATACACGTTACCCCCCTCTTTCCTTCCCCTCTGATACACGTTACCCCCCTCTTTCCTTCCCCCTCTGATACACGTTACCCCCTCTTTCCTTCCCCTCGGATATACGTTACCCCCCTCTTTCCTTCCCCATTGATACACGTTACCCCCCCCTCTTTCCTTCCCCTCTGATACACGTTACCCCCCCTCTTTCCTTCCCCTCTGATACACGTTACCCCCCTCTTTCCTTCCCCTCTGATACACGTTACCCCCCTCTTTCCTTCCCCTCTGATACACGTTACCCGCCCCTCTTTCCTTCCCCACTGATACACGTTACCCGCCCTCTTTCCTTCCCCACTGATACACGTTACCCCTCTCTTTCCCTTCCCCATTGATATACGTTACCCCCCTCTTTCCTTCCCCATTGATACACGTCACCCCCCCTCTTTCCTTCCCCTCTGATACACGTCACCCCCCCTCTTTCCTTCCCCTCTGATACACGTCACCCCCCCTCTTTCCTTCCCCACTGATACACATTACTCCCCTCTTTCCTTCCCCAACTGATACACATTACCCCCCTCCTTTCCTTCCCCTCTGATACACGTCACCCCCCTCTTTCCTTCCCCTCTGATACACGTTTCACCCCCCCCTCTTTCCTTCCCCACTGATACACATTACTCCCTCTTTCCTTCCCCACTGATACACATTACCCCCCTCTTTCCTTCCCCTCTTGATACACATTACCCCCCTCTTTCCTTCCCCTCTGACTACACATTACCCACCTCTTTCCTTCCCCTCTGATACACATTACCCCCCTCTTTCATTTATATTTTTTAAATATTCTATATAAAAATATATTTTTTAAATATATTTAAATGTTCTCTCTCTTTTTTCAGCCTATGGTTTTCATCTATCACCAACCTACCAACAAACCTTCATACAATTAAGGATAATGTTTCCTATCGACAAAAAAGGAATCACCTACGCAGTCACCAAACAAGTGGATAGTTACCCAAGTTGAATTGGTTGCTTGTTCAAACAAACATTTGATGAAATGCATGCAATCTGATCCAGCACAGCCATTGCCTTTACCAGAGCAATGCATGTTATGTATTGGCCTTAGGCCTAGCTCTGATCAGGCCATTGACCAACAAACTAGTTTGGCAATGTGTGTTTACTCAAACGGGGAGCTGGAATAAATCCTCTTCGGGAAAAGTAGTGTGTGTGGCACAGTGTTTAACACAAAAACCTCAATCAAGTAGCAAACCAATTTGTCATAGGCATAGAAATCTGACTCTTCTCTTAGCTATCTGGGTAGTGGGTCAGTGTGAAAATATTCAAAGAGTAGCTAGCTATAGTTATGCTTACACTGGCCAAGGCACAGGTTTAGGTTGTGTAAGTCGGTGTAGGCCTACAAGTGGGGTTGCAGAGACACCCGAAGACTCGCTGACTACACACAAGGTTAGTTCATGCATGACACGGGCTATTTCTAGCATAGGTTTCAGCAGAGGTCAAGCTGTAAAATGGACGAGAAAGTCCAAATGTACTGCTAGCTAGGTAATAACTCGCTTTCAGTCTGTGCATGAGAGTTGTGGCTCAAGGTGTGTCTTGACAATGATCTGAATGTGTATAGCTACTAACGTTGTTACCTAAGGCAGTGGTTCCCAACCATGGGTACTTGGCTCATAGGATAGGTACTGGTGAAAACTCATGAGACCATAGGCTTACTACAGTAAAATGCATATGAGGGGGTAGGCTACTTCAGGGGTACCCAGGGCAGAGCACACAATTCAGTTGGTGTTACAACAACCGAAAAGGCTTGGGAACCAATGACCAAAGGCATTAGATCCGTGTTACATGCCTGACAAGTCACACTCACGCTTCTTAATTAATACCATTTTTTTTTTTAAACATAATGCTAGCAAACTAGCTAATTATTTAGCAAATACGCTCCTAATCACTAGCTAGTAAAGCTAAGTGAATGATTCTAGTGATATTCCTACCAAACTGAGCACAGCTAGCTATCCAAATATGTATATTTCATTAATATAGTTAAGAGGGAAACGCAAGCCATTTCCTTAGCAGTTTAGCTAGACCCTGGACTGGTGGCATTCTGTCCTTGGGTTGGGCTAAGGTCTATTCCCCGGTAGTTAACGTTATGGCCTTGGATATAAATTAAAACAAGCTTTTGCCGAACTCAACCATTCGATACACGTGGAAATTGAATTGGTACTTCTCTCCTACCTGACTTAGCGCAGACAGGGAGCGCCCAAGTGTCCTGCAAAGACATCGGGAATGCATATACATAGCGTGAACAGAGGTGTCAAACGACCAAGGATAGCAGTACGGAGTTTCAGTACACCTGGATGATAAGTAGGGGCGGTACCCTTTTTCACGGCTAGAAGGGATCCTATCTTTTGTCAAATGAACATCCGATTTTACTTTTAGTAGCAGCAGATAAGGAGCATTTACGCAGTGTGTTATTAAGAGAATTGACGTGGCAAGTTTAGGATCATTAGGTTAGATAAAATTGTCTATTTTTGACGTTCATTTGACAAAAGATGGATATCATCTAGCTGTGACTGCTGCCGACTGCCCCGACAGGAAATAACGAGGGACAAACCCAATGTCGTTTTTTATGATATGGGAGATAGCTCATACCAAATAAATGATGTACAACTACAGACAGTCCAGAAGTTTAGGCTTCCTTTTGTTCGCTAAATATATTTAACAACTTAAATAAGGTTTTAATTGCTTTAGAGGCTTATTAATTCAATCGTCTTGGGGTTTATGTGACCAATGTATGAAAAGAAAATGCGTGTGTGTAAATGGTGGGTGGGGAAACAAAAATAAGAACCTCACTTACATACTTTCTACAACCAAAATAAACCATTTTCCAAGAAATGTCGGATGCTTTTGTCTTTCATCCAGTTCCCACGGGGGCAGTAATGGTACGTGCTAATTTATATGAGGTTGATTTAATTATAGGGTGCCACGCCCCCTCCTCATGTGGATTGATTGTGGATGAAATACAGTAACCCAGTTTATAATAACTCTTCTCCCCTGTGGCACGCATCATTTCAGCCTCTCGTCTTGGACAGCTACTGGACGCCTACATTCACTCAGAGCACTGGTAGGCAGGCATCCTTTTTTTTGTTGTTGTCGGGTTTTTGGAAGTAAACACGTGAAAAGTAGGCACTTAGGCTGCAACAAATCTTCTCAACATAGAATATGCTCATTTAAAAGTAACATGTTATTTTATTAAATAAATAGTGTGATTTGGATTTGATCAAATTAATACAGATATTCTCGTTTGGGGTCTTAACTTGTCTGCTGCTACTCTGCTATGTGGAGCATTTATATATAAAGACAAGGCTAGTGTCAGTCATTTCCGTGAACAGTTTTCTTTAAATAATGTTGATTTTTAATTGTGTTTCTACAGGATGAATATTTGCATAATTCAAGCATTGACATTACCTTAACAATCTTTGAGGTAAAATGTGAGTATAATATTGTTTGCTTCTGCATCATTGCTGCACACTATGAATACATACAGATATTGTTGTCTAGTAGATGACTTCACAAAACGTATAACTTTCAAACTGCCAGTAAAATACAATTTAATATTTATTACTAATGGCAAAATGTTATAGTTTTAATCACAAATACACTATTTTAGTTCATCTGTTAAATATAGGTTTGTTTTGTCGTTAAAATTATATGTATTTTCTGGGGAAAATAACATTTTGCAGTATTGATGATTTTCCATCAATACTGCAATATTGTTTTCTTTTTAAATATTTTATTACAACAGTTGCTAATGTTAAAATGCTTTCTAAAGACCTGTTTTTCCTATAAACTATATTTGTGGTTATGTACATTTATTTTGCATGAAGCATGGAGCCGAGCCTTTTGGACCACAACATGCATCATTCCTCCAGCAGCACCTACCCAGAGGACAGGACAGAGAATCCTCCCTCCTTTCCACACAAACAACACATACATCTCCTCCTCCCCTCAGTCCTCCTCTCAGTCAAGTGGTGGATCCCTTATCTCTACGCTCCTACAGACAACCATAGAGAGTAAAAGAACCCTGCAGGAGAGCACCACTGCATATTACCCCCAGACACTCCCATGTCCAGCTCTGCCTTGACGAATCTTAACCAGGTGGACCACCACAGCAGCAGTACCACCATGGCACCTCTGTCTCCAGCCAGCCAGGCATCCCCTGGGGCCAGTCCCACTAGATTCAGACCCAATGAGGCCGGGTTGACCCAGGACTGGATGCTGGAGCTGGTTGACAGACACCAGGCCAAGCGTGCCAGAGTGGAAAACATCATCAGAGGCATGGCAGGCTCTCCTCTCAGTGTTTATTTCACAGGTGAAGGGTTTGGTGAAGGGGAGACCACTCCAACCAGTCACCTTCAGAGTGAGATGTTAGAAAACAAGAGGAAACAGAGGGTGCCGCGGGCACCAGGACCTCCCCGGGACAGGGGGCGTTAGCGGGAAGAGTACGGACGATGGACATACACTGAGGAAGCAGCTTCAGACCATGCAGAGGCTCCTGGGTCAACTCCAGGCCAGGTTCATCCAGGTCTATGAGAATCAGACTAATGAGTCTGAAGAGGAGGACCACCATAGTACTTGGAACAAAGAATATGTGGCGACAAAGATATCTCCTGGTGATGTGTTCTTGGACCATTACAGTGAGTTTAACAATAAGACACCTTTAGATAAAGGTCATCTGGAATGGATGAATAACAAGCAAACTGACTACCTTCACTCGAACCCAGACAACGAAGACAAACTCCTAGCAGACATTCTCAAGTATGAACTCTCCAGAGCTGTAAACTCGAGCGTGACTCAATTTTCAAAAACATATCACATGCTTTCGTCAAGTCACCACAGCTACACGTCGAGGATGGTGGAATGGTGGAAACGGACGATGAGACCGTGTTCCTCAGCTCTCGCGAGCCGGCGTCAACATCCACCCATGTAGACAGCATGTCACGACTCCCCCATATTCCGAGAGTGGTATGGCCAACAACTACCAGAGATTCAAACCGAGGCTCTATCTCTGGTTGTTCAAAAGCCTGCTTCAATGACTCGCCCACGTTCTCTAAACCTGACAGTGAAAAGGCCTCTCCATTTCCACCAGCCTCCATTCCTATACAACCACCCCACTGCTGTACAGGAAAGCCACCAAGTACTGGACAACCTGAAACACGACAGCTCCCATCACGATACCTTCGGAGGGCTCCAGTGTAGACCCAGTACCATGGGTCTGCCTACCCCAGAGATAGTTGACTTCCGTGGGATCCGGTCATAGTGAGGTCCAGGGTGACTCCAGGCCACCCGGAATCCTCAGGTTAACCAACCCATGACCCACAGGGCATCATGTGCTTCTGGACAGTCTCCCTCACATCAAGATGGACTGTGGTAGCTTTCAGAGTATGGTGAAAAGGACCTCGTATGTGCTGAATGTATCCTTTTACAAGAGCGTTCTCTTCTTCTTTATTGAAGGTGTTATTCAGACAGAAAGGAAATGAGGTGGGGTTGACGGGCAAGTGGGAGAAACAGTGTTTAACTATAGAATACTACCATATACTTTACATTGAGTGAGCCAGTGAGTCTGTGATATTATAGTGAAGTCAGTGAATCTGTGATATTGTTGTGAAGTCAGTGAAATCAGTCATTTATTAACCATCATTTTACCAGGTGACTGAAAAACATATCGGCTCTTTTACCAGTAATAACCTGGGGGAAGAGTTACAGGGGAAGAGAGGGGATG
>NW_022265639.1:0-8158 GCF_002021735.2 Oncorhynchus kisutch | reverse complement strand
ACGAGCGCCCCCCAGGGACCAAATGGCACGAGCTGGAATCATTACCATTCACTGGGATCACTGGGATCTTTTGTCACTTACAAAGGAAGCACATCGAATCAAGCCACGTAGGTACACCTGTTAAATCTGTCGATGTATCTCACGCTGTCTTAGGCCACTTCATCAAATAAATGCCCTATAACATGAACATGAATAGGACCGTTGCTATTTGTTTCTCAGTTCGATTGTTCTTCTAAATCAACTATAATGGGTCCTCTAATAAAATGATAGCCGTTTCAATGATTTCTCAACTGTGTCAAAGGGTAGCTGTCTCCGGGCAGAGGAAGACCTAGGTGAGAGCGGGCGCCAGGAAAAAGAGGCGTGACTGCGTCTGTAAATAGAGGGGCTATTTTGGGACTGCCGTGGTGTACAGGGGAGCACCGCCCAGGCCTGCCCGCCTGACTTCTGTCACTATGACGATGGGCCATTCAGAACTGATGGAAAAAGTCTGGAGGAACTGGTACACAGGAGCGTGGTACAGCTCCCTTGGCGAGAAACACCATGCCACTCCCATAACCACCCACTCCACACATGCAACACCTTACTGTAGGCTACACACGTCCTTGCGAAGACTTACACCTGAAGGAAGTGCATGTTTAATCGAGTATAGCAGCTAGTCATGCTCGTCAGGTCAATCTGAATTAAGGTAAAGGCTTGAATATTGATCAATGGCTTGAATTGCATAAGAAGAAGAATTATTTTCTTTATTTATGACCAAACAATGCCTACTATTTGCAGTTCATTTATGTAAATACCTTGTTGCATCTCCCCAAAAAACAACTGCCTATCTAAAAATTCAAAAATATATTCCATATATTTGAATTGTATTTCAACATTTTGTTCATAGATAGGCCATATCTGTAGACGACTGTATTGTTTCTTGCAAGAGACCTTAGAGGAAATGAATGCATCATCAGAGTTTGCATAAAGCAATGGCAAGGTAATTGAATTTGGCCCATAAACATCAAGGTCCTGCTGTGTCCATTTCAAGCTTTATTAGGCATAGGAACCATCCAAGGTTTACCATGGTCAAATACTATAACACAAGAAAAACCAAAAGCTGTTGAGTTATAGAGAAAGTCTTCAACTAAAGCATAGCCATATGGAGCATGGATGGATAAGTCAGAGCACGAGTTCCGTGTGCTTCGAGAGATGCAAGTGATTGATTCTGCGTCGCTGTACGGAAAATATTGTTTCAGTGTTGAGGTAAATTAGATATGTAAAAATGTTATGTCATTCCAGACAGTCGGAGGGATAAAACACCATATAGGATTCCTGGGAATGATTTGTGCCAAAAGGAAAGGGTTTTATAGCACACGCATAGATTCATGGACAAAGCCATCTGGTAAAGACTGCAATATGAAACAGCTAGAGTATCACTGCATGTGTGTGTGTGTGCGCGTGTGCGTGCGTGTGTAAAATGCTCAACGTAAAAATCAAATTAAAATCCTAATAACAGCAATGCACATGTCAGTATTGTCATCGTTATGTCATTTATTGATTCTTTTTTTTTTATAGAACACATAAAACACCATTTCAATTTCCATAAATATTTCATATTAAGAGGAAATATGTTTCACCTTTGTGCCTGGATAGAAAATGAGTAAGAGTTACAATCATGTTGTAGCAGAGAGACAATAGAGAATAAGGCACAATACGTCAATCTGTTACATAAAGCCATGCTATCATATAGTCCACATGTATTCGTGAAGCTACTTAATGGTATTGTAAAGCTAAATCATATATATCATTAGTGTTCTCTGCATGCTGAAGAAAGACATTGCACTAGACGACGTAGAAAACGATGGCTTTATGTAACAGATTGACGTATTGTGCCTTATTCTCTATTGTCTCTCTGCTACAACATGATTGTAACTCTTACTCATTTTCTATCCAGGCACAAAGGTGAAACATATTTCCTCTTTAATATGAAATATTTATGGAAATTGAAATGGTGTTTATGTGTTCTATAAAAAAAAAAGAATCAATAAATGACATAACGATGACAATACTGACATGTGCATTGCTGTTATTAGGATTTTAATTTGATTTTTACGTTGAGCATTTTACACACGCACGCACACGCGCACACACACACACATGCAGTGATACTCTAGCTGTTTCATATTGCAGTCTTTACCAGATGGCTTTGTCCATGAATCTATGCGTGTGCTATAAAAACCCTTTCCTTTTGGCACAAATCATTCCCAGGAATCCTATATGGTGTTTTATCCCTCCGACTGTCTGGAATGACATAACATTTTTACATATCTAATTTACCTCAACACTGAAACAATATTTTCCGTACAGCGACGCAGAATCAATCACTTGCATCTCTCGAAGCACACGGAACTCGTGCTCTGACTTATCCATCCATGCTCCATATGGCTATGCTTTAGTTGAAGACTTTCTCTATAACTCAACAGCTTTTGGTTTTTCTTGTGTTATAGTATTTGACCATGGTAAACCTTGGATGGTTCCTATGCCTAATAAAGCTTGAAATGGACACAGCAGGACCTTGATGTTTATGGGCCAAATTCAATTACCTTGCCATTGCTTTATGCAAACTCTGATGATGCATTCATTTCCTCTAAGGTCTCTTGCAAGAAACAATACAGTCGTCTACAGATATGGCCTATCTATGAACAAAATGTTGAAATACAATTCAAATATATGGAATATATTTTTGAATTTTTAGATAGGCAGTTGTTTTTTGGGGAGATGCAACAAGGTATTTACATAAATGAACTGCAAATAGTAGGCATTGTTTGGTCATAAATAAAGAAAATAATTCTTCTTCTTATGCAATTCAAGCCATTGATCCAATATTCAAGCCTTTACCTTAATTCAGATTGACCTGACGAGCATGACTAGCTGCTATACTCGATTAAACATGCACTTCCTTCAGGTGTAAGTCTTCGCAAGGACGTGTGTAGCCTACAGTAAGGTGTTGCATGTGTGGAGTGGGTGGTTATGGGAGTGGCATGGTGTTTCTCGCCAAGGGAGCTGTACCACGCTCCTGTGTACCAGTTCCTCCAGACTTTTTCCATCAGTTCTGAATGGCCCATCGTCATAGTGACAGAAGTCAGGCGGGCAGGCCTGGGCGGTGCTCCCCTGTACACCCACGGCAGTCCCAAAATAGCCCCTCTATTTACAGACGCAGTCACGCCTCTTTTTCCTGGCGCCCGCTCTCACCTAGGTCTTCCTCTGCCCGGAGACAGCTACCCTTTGACACAGTTGAGAAATCATTGAAACGGCTATCATTTTATTAGAGGACCCATTATAGTTGATTTAGAAGAACAATCGAACTGAGAAACAAATAGCAACGGTCCTATTCATGTTCATGTTATAGGGGCATTTATTTGATGAAGTGGCCTAAGACAGCGTGAGATACATCGACAGATTTAACAGGTGTACCTACGTGGCTTGATTCGATGTGCTTCCTTTGTAAGTGACAAAAGATCCCAGTGATCCCAGTGAATGGTAATGATTCCAGCTCGTGCCATTTGGTCCCTGGGGGGGCGCTCGTGCACCCTTCACCTGGCACGGGGCACCACTAAGACGTTTCAGAGGGTAGATTTACAGGTTCTTTATGGCTCCGCTTCCTCTCTCGTTGTATTCCCACCGAGCCCTTGATTTCTGCTTTTATAAAGTGAATGTATAGCTAGGCACAGTGGTTCGGCTCTTGCCCTCTCTTCTCCTCTCCTCCAGTTCAGCCATCTGCAGATCGTAAATCCGGGATATAACTTACCTCTGTTATGAAGGCATGTTGAGAGAGCCATGGGGGTGACTTTAAGAGATGCTTTAAGAGATGATTGCTTGACCATGCATACAGTTGGACTTTGATATTCTGTCATTCTAAGCAATAGAGATGTTTTAGATGTTTTTCTATTTTGGGTAAAGGAGAAAACTGCATGGATATTTTTGTTCATGATCACAGAGACATAAGGGTATGTCGTTATGCAAATTTAGCAGGATAGCGGCGATATTAATGCTGGTCTCAGATCAGCATCCTTCCCGCCCTATGAAGGGGAATATAATGATTATATTGCCCCTTCACGGGCAGTAGATGCTGATCTGAGACCAGCATTAATATCGCCGCTATCCTGCTAAATTTGCATAACGACATACCCTTATGTCTCTGTGATCATGAACAAAAATATCCATGCAGTTTTCTCCTTTACCCAAAATAGAAAAACATCTAAAACATCTCTATTGCTTAGAATGACAGAATATCAAAGTCCAACTGTATGCATGGTCAAGCAATCATCTCTTAAAGCATCTCTTAAAGTCACCCCCATGGCTCTCTCAACATGCCCTTCATAACAGAGGTAAGTTATATCCCGGATTTACGATCTGCAGATGGCTGAACTGGAGGAGAGGAGAAGAGAGGGCAAGAGCCGAACCACTGTGCCTAGCTATACATTCACTTTATAAAAGCAGAAATCAAGGGCTCGGTGGGAATACAACGAGAGAGGAAGCGGAGCCATAAAGAACCTGTAAATCTACCCTCTGAAACGTCTTAGTGGTGCCCCGTGCCAGGTGAAGGGTGCACGAGCGCCCCCCCAGGGACCAAATGGCACGAGCTGGAATCATTACCATTCACTGGGATCACTGGGATCTTTTGTCACTTACAAAGGAAGCACATCGAATCAAGCCACGTAGGTACACCTGTTAAATCTGTCGATGTATCTCACGCTGTCTTAGGCCACTTCATCAAATAAATGCCCCTATAACATGAACATGAATAGGACCGTTGCTATTTGTTTCTCAGTTCGATTGTTCTTCTAAATCAACTATAATGGGTCCTCTAATAAAATGATAGCCGTTTCAATGATTTCTCAACTGTGTCAAAGGGTAGCTGTCTCCGGGCAGAGGAAGACCTAGGTGAGAGCGGGCGCCAGGAAAAAGAGGCGTGACTGCGTCTGTAAATAGAGGGGCTATTTTGGGACTGCCGTGGGTGTACAGGGGAGCACCGCCCAGGCCTGCCCGCCTGACTTCTGTCACTATGACGATGGGCCATTCAGAACTGATGGAAAAAGTCTGGAGGAACTGGTACACAGGAGCGTGGTACAGCTCCCTTGGCGAGAAACACCATGCCACTCCCATAACCACCCACTCCACACATGCAACACCTTACTGTAGGCTACACACGTCCTTGCGAAGACTTACACCTGAAGGAAGTGCATGTTTAATCGAGTATAGCAGCTAGTCATGCTCGTCAGGTCAATCTGAATTAAGGTAAAGGCTTGAATATTGGATCAATGGCTTGAATTGCATAAGAAGAAGAATTATTTTCTTTATTTATGACCAAACAATGCCTACTATTTGCAGTTCATTTATGTAAATACCTTGTTGCATCTCCCCAAAAAACAACTGCCTATCTAAAAATTCAAAAATATATTCCATATATTTGAATGTATTTCAACATTTTGTTCATAGATAGGCCATATCTGTAGACGACTGTATTGTTTCTTGCAAGAGACCTTAGAGGAAATGAATGCATCATCAGAGTTTGCATAAAGCAATGGCAAGGTAATTGAATTTGGCCCATAAACATCAAGGTCCTGCTGTGTCCATTTCAAGCTTTATTAGGCATAGGAACCATCCAAGGTTTACCATGGTCAAATACTATAACACAAGAAAAACCAAAAGCTGTTGAGTTATAGAGAAAGTCTTCAACTAAAGCATAGCCATATGGAGCATGGATGGATAAGTCAGAGCACGAGTTCCGTGTGCTTCGAGAGATGCAAGTGATTGATTCTGCGTCGCTGTACGGAAAATATTGTTTCAGTGTTGAGGTAAATTAGATATGTAAAAATGTTATGTCATTCCAGACAGTCGGAGGGATAAAACACCATATAGGATTCCTGGGAATGATTTGTGCCAAAAGGAAAGGGTTTTATAGCACACGCATAGATTCATGGACAAAGCCATCTGGTAAAGACTGCAATATGAAACAGCTAGAGTATCACTGCATGTGTGTGTGTGTGCGCGTGTGCGTGCGTGTGTAAAATGCTCAACGTAAAAATCAAATTAAAATCCTAATAAACAGCAATGCACATGTCAGTATTGTCATCGTTATGTCATTTATTGATTCTTTTTTTTTTATAGAACACATAAAACACCATTTCAATTTCCATAAATATTTCATATTAAGAGGAAATATGTTTCACCTTTGTGCCTGGATAGAAAATGAGTAAGAGTTACAATCATGTTGTAGCAGAGAGACAATAGAGAATAAGGCACAATACGTCAATCTGTTACATAAAGCCATGCTATCATATAGTCCACATGTATTCGTGAAGCTACTTAATGGTATTGTAAAGCTAAATCATATATATCATTAGTGTTCTCTGCATGCTGAAGAAAGACATTGCACTAGACGACGTAGAAAACGATGGCTTTATGTAACAGATTGACGTATTGTGCCTTATTCTCTATTGTCTCTCTGCTACAACATGATTGTAACTCTTACTCATTTTCTATCCAGGCACAAAGGTGAAACATATTTCCTCTTTAATATGAAATATTTATGGAAATTGAAATGGTGTTTTATGTGTTCTATAAAAAAAAAAAGAATCAATAAATGACATAACGATGACAATACTGACATGTGCATTGCTGTTATTAGGATTTTAATTTGATTTTTACGTTGAGCATTTTACACACGCACGCACACGCGCACACACACACACATGCAGTGATACTCTAGCTGTTTCATATTGCAGTCTTTACCAGATGGCTTTGTCCATGAATCTATGCGTGTGCTATAAAAACCCTTTCCTTTTGGCACAAATCATTCCCAGGAATCCTATATGGTGTTTTATCCCTCCGACTGTCTGGAATGACATAACATTTTTACATATCTAATTTACCTCAACACTGAAACAATATTTTCCGTACAGCGACGCAGAATCAATCACTTGCATCTCTCGAAGCACACGGAACTCGTGCTCTGACTTATCCATCCATGCTCCATATGGCTATGCTTTAGTTGAAGACTTTCTCTATAACTCAACAGCTTTTGGTTTTTCTTGTGTTATAGTATTTGACCATGGTAAACCTTGGATGGTTCCTATGCCTAATAAAGCTTGAAATGGACACAGCAGGACCTTGATGTTTATGGGCCAAATTCAATTACCTTGCCATTGCTTTATGCAAACTCTGATGATGCATTCATTTCCTCTAAGGTCTCTTGCAAGAAACAATACAGTCGTCTACAGATATGGCCTATCTATGAACAAAATGTTGAAATACAATTCAAATATATGGAATATATTTTTGAATTTTTAGATAGGCAGTTGTTTTTTGGGAGATGCAACAAGGTATTTACATAAATGAACTGCAAATAGTAGGCATTGTTTGGTCATAAATAAAGAAAATAATTCTTCTTCTTATGCAATTCAAGCCATTGATCCAATATTCAAGCCTTTACCTTAATTCAGATTGACCTGACGAGCATGACTAGCTGCTATACTCGATTAAACATGCACTTCCTTCAGGTGTAAGTCTTCGCAAGGACGTGTGTAGCCTACAGTAAGGTGTTGCATGTGTGGAGTGGGTGGTTATGGGAGTGGCATGGTGTTTCTCGCCAAGGGAGCTGTACCACGCTCCTGTGTACCAGTTCCTCCAGACTTTTCCATCAGTTCTGAATGGCCCATCGTCATAGTGACAGAAGTCAGGCGGGCAGGCCTGGGCGGTGCTCCCCTGTACACCCACGGCAGTCCCAAAATAGCCCCTCTATTTACAGACGCAGTCACGCCTCTTTTTCCTGGCGCCCGCTCTCACCTAGGTCTTCCTCTGCCCGGAGACAGCTACCCTTTGACACAGTTGAGAAATCATTGAAACGGCTATCATTTTATTAGAGGACCCATTATAGTTGATTTAGAAGAACAATCGAACTGAGAAACAAATAGCAACGGTCCTATTCATGTTCATGTTATAGGGCATTTATTTGATGAAGTGGCCTAAGACAGCGTGAGATACATCGACAGATTTAACAGGTGTACCTACGTGGCTTGATTCGATGTGCTTCCTTTGTAAGTGACAAAAGATCCCAGTGATCCCAGTGAATGGTAATGATTCCAGCTCGTGCCATTTGGTCCCTGGGGGGCGC
>NW_022265638.1:398824-418963 GCF_002021735.2 Oncorhynchus kisutch | reverse complement strand
ACAGACGTGGAGACATGGCGCCTGCTTCAAGGCTTCTAGGAGTGTTAGCGATAGAGGCCTATTGTGTGTAATTATGGAACACATTTGTGCAGACTACATAACCCGTTGACCCCGCCCCCAGTCACCACGACGATACCCGCCCCTCTCATGTGATAATGCATATGAAGACATCTGACTCCACATAACGGGAAACAAACTGGGAAAGGAAGCCTCTGTGTCCTGTGTCCCAACATGTTTATTGTCTCAAGGACATTGGAATAAAAGAGATTATCCTACAAAAAGAGAGAGAGGGGGAAAGAGAGGAGAGAGAAGGGTGGGGGTGAGAGGGGGGAAAGAGAGGAGGGGGGGGTGGGAGGGGGAGAGAGGGGTGTGGAGGGGGAGAGAGGGGGAAAGAGAGGAGACAGGAGGGAGGAGAGAGAGAGAGAGGTTGGAGTTGGGGAGAGGGGGAGAGAGAGAGAGCGAGAGAGAGGAGAGAGAGAGGGAGGAGAGAGAGAGAGAGAGAGATCGAGAGAGAGAGAGAGAGAGAGAGAGAGAGAGAGAGAGAGAGAGGGAGAGAGGAGAGGAGAAGGGTGGAAGAGGGGGAGAGAGAGAGAGAGAGAGAGAGAGAGAGAGGAGAGTGGAGAGGGGAGAGAGAGAGGAGAGAGAGAGAGAGGAGCGAGAGGAGTGGGGAGAAGAGAGAGGTCATCTCCCTTTGCAATAAAGATTAGGAACCCCAAAACAGAAATACAGACATTGTCATCCTACAAGAAACATGGTATAGAGGAGACGGGCCCCACTGGTTGCCCTATAGGTTACAGAGAGCTAGCAGTCCCATTTACCAACTACCAGGTTTGAAACAGGGAGATGCTAATTTGGTATAGAGTAGACGGGCCCACTGGTTGCCCTATAGGTTACAGAGAGCTAGCAGTCCCATTTACCAAACTACCAGATGTGAAACAGGGAAGATGCTAATTTGGTATAGAGTAGACCTAACACACTTGATTACATTAATCAAAACTGGAACATTTTCTGTTTGGTTAGAAAATAATCTCAGCAGAGGAAACAGTTTGCTGTCTACTGTATATCCCCAGTAGAATCCCCTTTAATGAAGACAGCTTCTCCATCCTGGAGGGAAATCAATCATTTCCAGGCCCAGGGACATGTACTAGTCTGTGGCGACCTCAATGCCAGAACCGGACAAGAACCTGACACCCTCAGCACACAATGGGGACAAACACCTACCTGGAGGGGACAGCATTCCCTCCCCAATATGCCCCCCCCCTAGACTCAACTATGACATCATAACCAACAAATACAGGTCGCAACTCTGTCGAATGCTGGTATCACAACCGGCCGTGATTGGAAGTCCAAAATGGGGGAGCACAATTGGCCCAGCGTCGTCCGGGTTTGGCCCGGGGTAGGCCAGCGTCGTCCGGTTTGGCCCGGGGTAGGCCGTCATTGTAAATAAGATTTTGCTCTTTTAACTGACTTGCCTAGTTAAATAAAGGATAAATAAAATTAAAAATTAAAAGGAACTGAATAATATTAAGAAATGCTATAAATGGAAGGAAAGTAGTCTGGAATCTCCCCCCAAAAAACAATTAGACAACAACAAATTCAATCCCTTCTAGACATTTTCCAAAACGTTTCACTGTAATAGTGAAGGTGTAAACTTGGCAGTAGAAAACCTAAACAGTATATTTAACCTCTCAGCTTCAAATCAAAATAAATTACAAGCAGACAACCTGAGAAAATGAAGAACAATGACAAATGGTTGGATGAAGAACGCCGGGTTTCTCAAGAAAGAAATTGAGAAACCTGTCCAACCAAAAACATAGAGACCCAGAAACCCTGAGTCTACTCCTTCACTACGGAGATTCACTAAAACAATACAGAAATACACTACGGAAAAAGAAGGAACAGCACGTCAGAAATCAGCTCAATGTAATTGAAGAATCCATAGACTCTAACCACTTCTGGGAAAACTCTAAACACACACACAACACAAAGAGTTATCTATCCAGAGCAGAAATGATGTATGGATAAACCACTTCTCTAGTCTTTCTGGCTCTATAAGAAAGAACCAACAGCAAAAACATAGACATGATCAAATACAAATCTTAGATTCAACTATTAAAGACGACCAGAACCCAGTGGATTCTCTAACCCTCCAACCTAAAAAAGACTTGTGGGGTGGATGGTGTCCTAACTGAAATGATCAAATATACAGACCACAAATTAAAATGAGTTCTACTTAAACTCTTTAACATCATCCTCTGGGATCTTCCCCAATCTTCTACATGTTTCCCATGCCAATAAAGCCCCTTGAATTCAATTGAATTGAGAGACAGAGAGAGAGAGGACAGAGAGACACAGAGAGAGAGAAGAGAGAGAGAGAGAGACAGGAGAGAGAGAGAGAGAGAGAGACAGAGAGACAGAGAGAGAGACAGAGAGAGAGACAGAGAGAGAGAGGAGAGACAGAGAGAGAGACAGAGAGAGACAGAGAGAGAGACAGAGAGAGAGAGAGAGACAGAGAGAGAGAGAGAGAGAGAAGAGAGAGGACAGAGAGAGGATGAGAGAGAGAGAGAGAGAGAGAGAGAGAGAGAGAGAGAGAGAGAGAGGAGAGAGGGAGAGAGAGAGAGAGAGAGAGAGAGAGAGAGAGAGAGAGAGAGAGAGAGAGGGAAAGAGAGAGGGGAGAAGCGAGGGAGAGAGAGAGAGAGACAGAGAGACAGAGAGAGAGAGAGAGAGAGAGACAGAGAGAGAGAGAGAGAGAGAGAGAGAGAGAGAGAGAGAGAGAGAGAGAGAGAGACAGAGAGAGAGAGAGAGAGAGAGAGAGAGAGAGAGAGAGAGAGACAGAGAGACAGAGAGAGATCACCAAAACCTACCAGACCTGTCTTCACCTTCTGTGTCAATCCTTCACCTCCTGATTGGAGCGGGTGTCAGCGAGGGGAGGAAGAGATGACTAGCAGAGAGAGGGTGATGAGAAGGAGGGGGGTGGAGATGAACGGATCACCTTGCCAGATCCGCTGTGAAGGCCTCCGCTACGTGCACTTAGTGCTTCAGGACAACTCAACACGGCAGGATGGCAGGCGGCAGACCTGGGTTCAAATACTATTTGAAATCTTTCAAAAGCATTTCCTTGAGCCTGTCTGGAGTGCCAGATTGTAAGGATTTTCTCTTTTACAACTATTCTATTGGTTCAATTGTGCCAGGCAAGCTCTACTAATCTCAACTAAAGTATTTGAAATGATTTCAAATAGTATCTGAACCCAGGTCTGGGGTAAGGTGGAGGGCTGAGGAGTGTTCCCTTCTCCCTGGGGCGACACTTATGTCCTGTCCTGGACCCCATTGTCATCTGACAGCCTGTCGTCTCTCAGCTTCTCCTCTCTGCTGTGAGCTGCTACACGCCTGGAGGAATCACACTTCCTCTCTACACATTCTTCCACCGTCCATTACCCCCCGAGAGGAGAGGGGGGAGGGGGGTACTAGTTCCCCCTGAGAGCAGAGGGTGAGGTCTGAGGGACTCTGAGTCTCAGTCCAGGTCAGGGGTGTATCGATGTCGGGGCTGAAGTGACAGGGCTTGTCAAATAGCATTAGACCCTTCAATTAAAGGACAGGTTGCAATATATTAAAGGACAGGTTGCCATATTTAATATCAGGACAGGTTGAAATATATTAAAGGACAGGTTGCAATATATTAAAGGACAGGTTGCCATATTTAATATAAGGACAGGTTACAATATATAATATAAGGACAGGTTGCAATATATTAAAGGACAGGTTACAATATATAATATAAGGACAGGTTGCAATATATTAAAGGACAGGTTGCCATATTTAATATAAGGACAGGTTACAATATATAATATAAGGACAAGTTGGCCACATCTAATTTGAGGACAGGTTGCAACATATAATATAAGGACAGGTTGCGATATATAATATAAGGACAGGTTGCAATATTTAATATAAGGACAGGTTGCCATATTTAATATAAGGACAGGTTGCAATATTTAATATAAGGACAGGTTGCCATATTTAATATAAGGACAGGTTGCCATATATAATATGAGGACAGGTTGCAATATGTAATATAAGGACAGGTTGCCATATTTAATATAAGGACAGGTTGCCATATATAATATGAGGACAGGTTGCAATATGTAATATAAGGACAGGTTGCCATATTTAATATAAGGACAGGTTGCCATATTTAATATAAGGACAGGTTGCAATATTTAATATAAGGACAAGTTGTCATATATAATATAAGGACAGGTTGCCATATTTAATATAAGGACAGGTTGCAATATATTAAAGGACAGGTTGCCATATTTAATATAAGGACAGGTTGCCATATTAAATATAAGGTTGCCATATATAATATAAGGACAGGTTGCAATATATTAAGGACAGGTTGCCATATATAATATAAGGACAGGTTGCCATATTTAATATAAGGACAGGTTGAAATATATAATATAAGGACAGGTTGCAATATATTACGGACAGGTTGCCATATATAATATAAGGACAGGTTGCCATATTTAATATAAGGACAGGTTGCAATATATAATATAAGGACAGGTTGCAATATATTAAAGGACAGGTTGCAATATATAATATAAGGACAGGTTGCCATATATAATATAAGAACAGGTTGCACAGTATATTTCCACAAATCTAACCATGGAGGTTGATGATATTCAATCAAAATGTTTTCTCTATGCAAAAGTTCAACACTTGTTAGAATATTTACAATTCAATTTAGTCATTTTGAATTACATTATCATAGACTCATACACGAATAATACATTGTGTCTTTAACGTCAAGAGAGGAACGACCTGCTGGTGTAAAGACCTGGTGGTGTAAAGGCCTGGTGGTGTAAAGGCCTGGTGGTGTAAAGGCCTGGTGGTGTAAAGGCCTGGTGGTGTAAAGGCCTGGTGGTGTAAAGGCCCGGTGGTGTAAAGGCCCGGTGGTGTAAAGGACCGGTGGTGTAAAGGCCCGGTGGTGTAAAGGCCCGGTGGTGTAAAGACCCGGTGGTATAAAGGCCTGGTGGTGTAATGGCCTGGTGGTGTAAAGGCCTGGTGGTGTAAAGGCCTGGTGGTGTAAAGGCCCGGTGGTGTAAAGGCCTGGTGGTGTAAAGGCCCGGTGGTGTAAAGGCCTGGTGGTGTAAAGGCCCGGTGGTGTAAAGGCCTGGTGGTGTAATGGCCTAGTGGTGTAAAGGCCTGGTGGTGTAAAGGCCCGGTGGTGTAAAGGCCCGGTGGTCTAAAGGCTCAGTGTCTGTCTGTCTGTCTGATGATCCTGGCTGGATCCATCCATGGTTATCTGTCTGATGATCCTGGCTGAATCCATCCATGGTTGTCTGTCTGATGATCCTGGCTGGATCCATCCATGGTTGTCCGTCTGATGATCCTGGCTGGATCCATCCATGGCTGTGTGTCTGTAATTCTCCTGTCTGGATCCATCCATGGGTGTCTGTCTGATGATCCTGGCTGGATCCATCCATGGTTGTGCGTCTGATGATCCTGGCCGGATCCATCCATGGTTGTCTGTCTGATGATCCTGGCCAGATCCATCCATGGCTGTGTGTCTGTAATTCTCCTGGCTGGATCCATCCATTGTTGTCTGTCTGATGATCCTGGCTGGATCCATCCATGGTTGTCTGTAATTCTCCTGGCTGGATCCATCCATGGTTGTCTGTCTGATGATCCTGGCTGGATCCGTCCATGGTTGTGTGTCTGAGGATCCTGGCTGGATCCATCCATGGTTGTCTGTCTGATGATCCTGGCTGGATCCATCCATGGTTGTCTGTCTGATGATGCTTGCTGGATCCATCCATGGCTGTGTGTCTGTAATTCTCCTGGCTGGATCCATCCATGGCTGTGTGTCTGTAATTATCCTGTACGGATCCATCCATGGTTGTCTGTCTGTAATTATCCTGGCTGGATCCATCCATGGTTGTGTGTCTGTAATTCTCCTGTCTGGATCCATCCATGGTTGTGTGTCTGTAATTATCCTGGCTGGATCCATCCATGGTTGTGTGTCTGTAATTATCCTGGCTGGATCCATCCATGGCTGTGTGACTGTAATTCTCCTGGCTGGATCTGTCCATGACTGTGTGTCTGTGATACCAGCACACCTCACTGAGTGCAATGTATGGCAAATATGTGATCCTCCTGGGACGGGGGCCAACGGGGGCCGAAGCCTGCTGTTTCAGAGACTACACCATGTCAGGGTGATGTATGTGACGCAGTAACACTAGCTCTGAGGAGACATAGGGGGGGAAGTAGTACCTCGCTGGCTCTCCAACCAGCCCCTCAGATCCCTGGGACAGAGACATATGGGGGGAGGCAGTACCTCGCTGGCTCTCCAACCAGCCCCTCAGTTCCCTGGGACAGAGATATAGGGGCCGCATGTAAACATTTGAGACTTGTCAGTCACTTCTCTGACAGGTCATTTATCATCATCACCAAGCTAACTTGGTGATCTACCCTAACCCTGGTGATCTACCTTAACCCTGGTGTTGTACCCTAACCCTGTTGATCTACCCTAACCCTAACCCTGGTGTTCTACACTAACCCTGGTGTTCTACCCTGACCCTGGTGTTCTACCCTAACCCTGGTGATCTACCCTAACCTTGGTGATCTACACTAACCCTAGTGATCTACACAAACCCTGGTGATTTACCCTAACCCGGGTGATCTACACTAACCCTGGTGATCTACCCTAACCCTTGTGTTCTACCCTAACCCTAACCCTGGTGATCTACACTAACCCTGGTAATCTACCCTAACCCTGACCCTGGTGATCTACCCTAACCCTGGTAATCTACCCTAACCCTGGTGTTCTACACAAACCCTGGTGTTCTACCCTAACCCTGACCCTGGTGATCTACCCTAATGCTGACAATGGTGATCTACCCTAACCCTGGTGTTCTACCCTAACCCTGGTGATCTACCCTAACCCTGGTGTTCTACACAAACCCTGGTGTTCTACCCTAACCCTGACCCTGGTGATCTACCCTAATGCTGACAATGGTGACCTACCCTAACCCTGGTGTTCTACCCTAACCCTGGTGATCTACCCTAACCCTGACCTTGGTGATCTACTCTAACCCTGATGATCTACACTAACCCTGGTGTTCTACACAAACCCTGGTGTTCTACCCTAACCCTGGTGTTCATCATTAGTCCAACCGTTGCAAAAGACAGTTTCTATTGGACAAATTCTCTCACCATTTCCCTTCGCTTGTGGACTTCAATGCACAACACATCAGCTGTCTGTGACCAGGGGAAAAAACCTTTCCAAGCCAAACCTTCATATCATAACCGCTAACCGCTACACACAGCCTACATCGCTGTCACCATATTTTTTTAATTTATTTTTATTTTATTTTACCTTTATTTAACCAGGTAGGCAAGTTGAGAACAAGTTCTCATTTACAATTGCGACCTGGCCAAGATAAAGCAAAGCAGTTCGACAGATAAAACGACACAGAGTTGCACATGGAGTAAAAACAAACATACAGTCAATAATGCAGTATAAACAAGTCTATATACAATGTGAGCAAATGAGGTGAGAAGGGAGGTAAAGGCAAATAAGGCCATGATGGCAAAGTAAATACAATATAGCAAGTAAAATACTGGAATGGTAGTTTAGCAATGGAAGAATGAGCAAAGTAGAAATAAAAAAATAATGGGGTGCAAAGGAGCAAAATAAATAAATAAATAAAAATTAAATACAGTTGGGAAAGAGGTAATTGTTTGGGCTAAATTATAGGTGGGCTATGTACAGGTGCAGTAATCTGTGAGCTGCTCTGACAGTTGGTGCTTAAAGCTAGTGAGGGAGATAAGTGTTTCCAGTTTCAGAGATTTTTGTAGTTCGTTCCAGTCATTGGCAGCAGAGAACTGGAAGGAGAGGCGGCCAAAGAAAGAATTGGTTTTGGGGGTGACTAGAGAGATATACCTGCTGGAGCGTGTGCTACAGGTGGGAGATGCTATGGTGACCAGCGAGCTGAGATAAGGGGGGACTTTACCTAGCAGGGTCTTGTAGATGACATGGAGCCAGTGGGCTTGGCGACGAGTATGAAGCGAGGGCCAGCCAACGAGAGCGTACAGGTCGCAATGGTGGGTAGTATATGGGGCTTTGGTGATAAAACGGATTGCACTGTGATAGACTGCATCCAATTTGTTGAGTAGGGTATTGGAGGCTATTTTGTAAATGACATCGCCAAAGTCGAGGATTGGTAGGATGGTCAGTTTTACAAGGGTATGTTTGGCAGCATGAGTGAAGGATGCTTTGTTGCGAAATAGGAAGCCAATTCTAGATTTAACTTTGGATTGGAGATGTTTGATATGGGTCTGGAAGGAGAGTTTACAATCTAACCAGACACCTAAGTATTTGTAGTTGTCCACGTATTCTAAGTCAGAGCCGTCCAGAGTAGTGATGTTGGACAGGCGGGTAGGTGCAGGTAGCGATCGGTTGAAGAGCATGCATTTAGTTTTACTTGTATTTAAGAGCAATTGGAGGCCACGGAAGGAGAGTTGTATGGCATTGAAGCTTGCCTGGAGGGTTGTTAACACAGTGTCCAAAGAAGGGCCGGAAGTATACAGAATGGTGTCGTCTGCGTAGAGGTGGATCAGGGACTCACCAGCAGCAAGAGCGACCTCATTGATGTATACAGAGAAGAGAGTCGGTCCAAGAATTGAACCCTGTGGCACCCCCATAGAGACTGCCAGAGGTCCGGACAGCAGACCCTCCGATTTGACACACTGAACTCTATCAGAGAAGTAGTTGGTGAACCAGGCGAGGCAATCATTTGAGAAACCAAGGCTGTCGAGTCTGCCGATGAGGATATGGTGATTGACAGAGTCGAAAGCCTTGGCCAGATCAATGAATACGGCTGCACAGTAATGTTTCTTATCGATGGCGGTTAAGATATCGTTTAGGACCTTGAGCGTGGCTGAGGTGCACCCATGACCAGCTCTGAAACCAGATTGCATAGCAGAGAAGGTATGGTGAGATTCGAAATGGTCGGTAATCTGTTTGTTGACTTGGCTTTCGAAGACCTTAGAAAGGCACGGTAGGATAGATATAGGTCTGTAGCAGTTTGGGTCAAGAGTGTCCCCCCCTTTGAAGAGGGGGATGACCGCAGCTGCTTTCCAATCTTTGGGAATCTCAGACGACACGAAAGAGAGGTTGAACAGGCTAGTAATAGGGGTGGCAACAATTTCGGCAGATAATTTTAGAAAGAAAGGGTCCAGATTGTCTAGCCCGGCTGATTTGTAGGGGTCCAGATTTTGCAGCTCTTTCAGAACATCAGCTGAATGGATTTGGGAGAAGGAGAAATGGGGAAGGCTTGGGCGAGTTGCTGTTGGGGGTGCAGTGCTGTTGTCCGGGGTAGGAGTAGCCAGGTGGAAAGCATGGCCAGCCGTAGAAAAATGCTTATTGAAATTCTCAATTATGGTGGATTTATCAGTGGTGACAGTGTTTCCTATCTTCAGTGCAGTGGGCAGCTGGGAGGAGGTGTTCTTATTCTCCATGGACTTTACAGTGTCCCAGAACTTTTTTGAGTTAGTGTTGCAGGAAGCAAATTTCTGCTTGAAAAAGCTAGCCTTGGCTTTTCTAACTGCCTATTAGCTAACGTCAAGTCAACAATATAGAACGAAGGTCTGTATTTAGTTACAGAGACATATAGAAGGTCTGTATTTAGTTACAGAGACCTATAGAAGGTATGTATTTAGCTACAGAGACCTATAGAAGGTCTGTATTTAGCTACAGAGACCGTTAGAAGGTCTGTATTTAGTTACAGAGACCTATAGAAGGTCTGTATTTAGCTACAGAGACCTATAGAAGGTCTGTATTTAGCTATAGAGACCTATAAAAGGTTCTGTATTTAGCTACAGAGACCTATAGAAGGTCTGTATTTAGCTACAGAGACCTATAGAAGGTCTGTATTTAGCTACAGAGACCTATAGAAGGTCTGTATTTAGCTATAGAGGTCTATAGAAGGTCTGTATTTAGTTACAGAGGCCTGCAGAAGGTCAGAGGTCCTCCGGTAGAGGGAATGGGTCGGGAAGTTATTCAAGAAGAAAATCAAGAGAAACACTTGAAGTCATGAAGGAATGTCTACCCTGGGGATGTCTTCCCCCTCTCTCCCTTCTCCTGCTCTCAACTTACCCTTCTCTCTTCCTCTGCTACTTGATTAACAATAGGCTTATAATCATCACCGTATCAGAAAATAATTTAAAATTATTTTAGGGCTGTAGTCAATCAGATTTGCGCTAGCCATAACCTGTATAGCAAGCTGGGTGTTTTAAACAGTGTCGGAGGTGGAGCGCGTTAGAGCTGTCAAATCCACAAGCGGCTCCTGGTTTTATAACTATCGCGGACATTACCACTGACTGCGCAGAGTTGCGTCAGTAGGAATCCCATGTAGCCGTGTTTACAAGATGGAACACTGGAATGTGTGATGTAATCTACACCTTGATTAGACTGACGGAAATCCTTTATTATTTCATTGAGTGATTTTCAATTTGAGTGTTATTATTTTTTATATATATATACGGCCTACACTTTCTCCTTCTGAACTTTCTAAGGAGAGTGCGGGACGGTGCGGCCTCGTGACAATGACAGCTTCAATGCCGTTCCTCCTCCGTCACAGCCAAAACATCAGGCTATGTGGGTGTCGCCTATCGCCGGTTAACGATCTGATTGAATTCAGCCCTTATAGTCTAAAATAAACAGTGCTGATCAATCCAATACTGTTGTTATGTTTTGGTATGTGCCATTTAGCCTGGGTACCGTTACATTGTACTGTAGGCCTGCTGTTTGCCTGGGTACCGCTACATACAGGCCGTCATTGTAAAATAAGAATTAGTTCTTAACTGACTTGCCTAGTTAAATAAAGGTTCAATTAACATTTTTTTTATTAAATTAAATTCCCTGAATAACCAGTAGTTCACAACCTGTCCAGCAGAGGGCGGTATACCATCTTTCTCCATTCTCCAGAAACCCCTCTCACCCCTCTCACCCCACCTCACCATACCTAAGTCAAATCAAGAGAGACGATTCCAAAATGCTATAAAAATGTGAGATGTATGGGAACCATGTTAGCTAAGCAATCCTCACCCGATGATTTATCCTACCACGCCTTTCAACATGAGGGCTAGTCAGACAAGCCTTCTAGATTTAACTGTGAGATTCAGGTGAGTGTGGGGTTATGATGAAGATGACAGAAACAATGAAATATAGTGAACACTACACTACACATTGTCTGTCCCAAAAGTAGTGCACCATAAAAAGAATAGGGTGCCACTTGGGACGCAGGCCATGATCTAGTCTAGTATTCCACTTGGGACACAGGCATGATCTAGTCTAGTATTCCACTTGGGACACACACAGCCATGATCTAGTCTAGTATTCCACTTGGGACACAGACATGACCTAGTCTAGTATTCCACTTGGGATGCAGACATGATCTAGTCTAGTATTCCACTTGGGACACAGACATGATCTAGTCTAGTATTCCACTTGGGACACAGACATGATCTAGTCTAGTATTCCACTTGGGACACAGACATGACCTAGTCTAGTATTCCACTTGGGATGCAGACATGATCTAGTCTAGTATTCCACTTGGGACACAGACATGATCTAGTCTAGTATTCCACTTGGGACGCAGGCATGATCTAGTCTAGTATTCCACTTGGGACGCAGGCATGATCTAGTCTAGTATTCCACTTGGGACGCAGGCATGATCTAGTCTAGTATTCCACTTGGGACGCAGACATTATCTAGTCTAGTATTCCACTTGGGACGCATGCATAATCTATTCTAGTGTTCCACTTGGGACGCAGGCCATGATCTATTCTAGTATTCCACTTGGGACACATCCATGATCTAGTCTAGTATTCCACTTGGGACGTAGCCATTTTATTTATTATTTTTTATTTCACCTTTATTTAACCAGGTAGGCTAGTTGAGAACACCTTTATTTAACCAGGTAGGCTAGTTGAGAACACCTTTATTTAACCAGGTAGGCTAGTTGAGAACACCTTTATTTAACCAGGTAGGCTAGTTGAGAACACCTTTATTTAACCAGGTAGGCTAGTTGAGAACAAGTTCTCATTTGCAACTGCGACCTGGCCAAGATAAAGCATAGCAGTGTGAACAGACAACACAGAGTTACACATGGAGTAAACAATTAACAAGTCAATAACACAGTAGAAAACAAAGGGGGGGTCTATATACAATGTGTGCAAAAGGCATGAGGTAGGCGAATAATTACAATTTTGCAGATTAACACTGGAGTGATAAATGATCAGATGGTCATGTACAGGTAGAGATATTGGTGTGCAAAAGAGCAGAAAAGTAAATAAATAAAAACAGTATGGGGATGAGGTAGGTAAAAATTGGTGGGCTATTTACCGATAGACTATGTACAGCTGCAGCGATCGGTTAGCTGCTCAGATAGCTGATGTTTGAAGTTGGTGAGGGAGATAAAAGTCTCCAACTTCAGCGATTTTTGCAATTCGTTCCAGTCACAGGCAGCAGAGAACTGGAACGAAAGGCGGTCAAATGAGGTGTTGGCTTTAGGGATGATCAGTGAGATACACCTGCTGGAGCGCGTGCTACGGATGGGTGTTGCCATCGTGACCAGTGAACTGAGATAAGGCGGAGCTTTACCTAACATGGACTTGTAGATGACCTGGAGCCAGTGGGTCTGGCGACGAATATGTAGCGAGGGCCAGCCGACTAGAGCATACAAGTCGCAGTGGTGGGTGGTATAAGGTGCTTTAGTGACAAAACGGATGGCACTGTGATAAACTGCATCCAGTTTGCTGAGTAGAGTGTTGGAAGTAATTTTGTAGATGACATCGCCGAAGTCGAGGATCGGTAGGATAGTCAGTTTTACTAGGGTAAGTTTGGCGGTGCGAGTGAAGGAGGCTTTGTTGCGGAATAGAAAGCCGACTCTTGACTTGATTTTTTAATTGGAGATGTTTGATATGAGTCTGGAAGGAGAGTTTACAGTCTAGCCAGACACCTAGGTACTTATAGATGTCCACATATTCAAGGTCGGAACCATCCAGGGTGGTGATGCTGGTCAGGCATAGTCTAGTATTCCACTTGGGACGCAGCCATGATCTAGTCTAGTATTCCACTTAGGACGCAGACATGATCTAGTCTAGTGTTCCACTTGGGACACAGGCATGATCTAGTCTAGTAGGTGAAGTATTTCCCATGCAGACAACGCACGTACTGTAGCGTCTGTATCATGACAATGTGTGTTAGTAGAGCTGGGCAGAAGTATGTACTGTACAGATCTGGGCCTGTAGTCATAAAGCATAGTAGGAGATCTGATGTAACGGTACCCAGGCTAACAGCAGGTCTACAGTACAATTTAATGGTACCCAGGCTAACAGCAGGTCTACAGTACAATTTAACGGTACCCAGGCTAACAGCAGGTCTACAGTTCAATGTAATGGTACCCAGGCTAACAGCAGGTCTACAGTACAATTTAACGGTACCCAGGCTAACAGCAGGTCTACAGTACAATTTAACGGTACCCAGGCTAACAGCAGGTCTACAGTTCAATGTAATGGTACCCAGGCTAACAGCAGGTCTACAGTACAATTTAACGGTACCCAGGCTAACAGCAGGTCTACAGTACAATGTAATGGTACCCAGGCTAACAGCAGGTCTACAGTACAATGTAATGGTACCCAGGCTAACAGCAGGCCTACAGTACAATGTAATGGTACCCAGGCTAACAGCAGGTCTACAGTACAGTACAATGTAATGGTACTCAGGCTAGTAGTATGTCTACAGTACAATGTAATGGTACCCAGGCTAACAGCAGGTCTACAGTACAATGTAATGGTACTCAGGCTAGTAGTAGGTCTACAGTACAATGTAATGGTACCCAGGCTAACAGCAGGTCTACAGTACAATGTAATGGTACCCAAGCTAACAGCAGGTCTACAGTACAATTTAACGGTACCCAGGCTAACAGCAGGTCTACAGTTCAATGTAATGGTACCCAGGCTAACAGCAGGTCTACAGTACAATTTAACGGTACCCAGGCTAACAGCAGGTCTACAGTTCAATGTAATGGTACCCAGGCTAACAGCAGGTCTACAGTACAATTTAACGGTACCCAGGCTAACAGCAGGTCTACAGTACAATGTAATGGTACCCAGGCTAACAGCAGGTCTACAGTACAATGTAATGGTACCCAGGCTAACAGCAGGCCTACAGTACAATGTAATGGTACCCAGGCTAACAGCAGGTCTACAGTACAGTACAATGTAATGGTACTCAGGCTAGTAGTATGTCTACAGTACAATGTAATGGTACCCAGGCTAACAGCAGGTCTACAGTACAATGTAATGGTACTCAGGCTAGTAGTAGGTCTACAGTACAATGTAATGGTACCCAGGCTAACAGCAGGTCTACAGTACAATGTAATGGTACCCAAGCTAACAGCAGGTCTACAGTACAATTTAACGGTACCCAGGCTAACAGCAGGTCTACAGTTCAATGTAATGGTACCCAGGCTAACAGCAGGTCTACAGTACAATTTAACGGTACCCAGGCTAACAGCAGGTCTACAGTTCAATGTAATGGTACCCAGGCTAACAGCAGGTCTACAGTACAATTTAACGGTACCCAGGCTAACAGCAGGTCTACAGTACAATGTAATGGTACCCAGGCTAACAGCAGGTCTACAGTACAATGTAATGGTACCCAGGCTAACAGCAGGCCTACAGTACAATGTAATGGTACCCAGGCTAACAGCAGGTCTACAGTACAGTACAATGTAATGGTACTCAGGCTAGTAGTATGTCTACAGTACAATGTAATGGTACCCAGGCTAACAGCAGGTCTACAGTACAATGTAATGGTACTCAGGCTAGTAGTAGGTCTACAGTACAATGTAATGGTACCCAGGCTAACAGCAGGTCTACAGTACAATGTAATGGTACCCAAGCTAACAGCAGGCCTACAGTACAGTACAATGTAATGGTACCCAGGCTAACAGCAGGTCTATAGTACAGCACAATGTAATGGTACCCAAGCTAACAGCAGGCCTACAGTACAGTACAATGTAATGGTACCCAGGCTAACAGCAGGCCTACAGTACAATGTAATGGTACCCAGGCTAACAGCAGGCCTACAGTACAGCACAATGTAATGGTACCCAAGCTAACAGCAGGCCTACAGTACAGTACAATGTAACGGTACCCAGGCTAACAGCAGGCCTACAGTACAATGTAATGGTACCCAGGCTAACAGCAGGCCTACAGTACAATACAATGTAACGGTACCCAAGCTAACAGCATGTCTACAGCACAATGTAATGGTACCCAGGCTAACAGCAGGCCTACAGTACAATGTAACGGTACCCAGGCTAACAGCAGGCCTACAGTACAGTACATTGTAACGGTACCCAGGCTAACATCAGGCCTACAGTACAGTACAATGTAACAGTAAGGTTAACAGAAGGCCTACAGTACAGTACACTGAACAATTATTTATTCCATTCATTCAACCCCAAGCAACCTAGCATTCAGCCCCAACCTATTTTTGTGACGTCCACTTCACTGTTAGACGGCAAAGTTGATAATTTGGTCTCATAAATCCCGTTCCGGTTCAGCACCCAGTAAGGTTATGGGACTAAAACATTTCAGTAGGTGACTCCAAACATTATTCCTTGTGCTCGTTCGACTGCTTTTCTAATCCTTTAAGTGTGACTCAAACACTTAACAGAGGAATGCTTCTCCGCCTCGCTTAAGCGGTTGCCCGCTGTGGGGAGAGCTCTCTCTCTCTGCCACAAGAGGTCAAAGTAGTCAATCCAGATTTCTCAAGGATCTGGCAGTAACCTCAGAGGGTCAAGCATCATACACAGCACCACAGAAGACCTCTGTTCAAACACTATTTCATCTTTTGACTACTTTAGCCTGCCTGTAGGACCCTGTGGGGCGGAGTTTGCACTTTCACAACTATTGGTTCCAATGCGGCAGGCAAGCTAAATCAATCACACATACACTATTTGAAATGATTACGAATAGTGTTTGAACCCATTTCTCCTTCACAGTAAGGCCCTGGGAACAGAGGCTGTTTTCCTTCACAGTAAGGCCCTGGGAATAGAGGCTGTTCTCCTTCACAGTAAGTCCCTGGGAACTGAGGCTGGTCTCCTTCACAGTAAGGCCCTGAGAACAGAGGCTGATTCTCCTTCACAGTAAGTCCCTGGGAATAGAGGCTGTTCTCCTTCACAGTAAGTCCCTGGGAACAGAGGCTGGGCTCCTTCACAGTAAGGCCCTGGGAACAGAGACTGTGAAGGAGAAATGGGTTCAAACACTATTCGTAATCATTTCAAATAGTGTATGTGTGATTGATTTAGCTTGCCTGCCGCATTGGAACCAATAGAAGAGTTGTGAAAGTGCAAACTCCGCCCCACAGGGTCCTACAGGCAGGCTAAAGTAGTCAAAAGATGAAAATACCAGGCATTCTGAAACTGTTCAGACTCTTTTACTCTTTTACACATTTTGTTACGTTACAGCCTTATTTTAAAATGGATTAAATAGTTTTTTTTCCACTGTCACGTTCTGATCTTGGTTCTTTCGTGTTTTCTTTGTTTTCGTGTTGGTCAGGATGTGATCTGAGTGGGCATTCTATGTTGTGTGTCTAGTTTGTCTATTTCTATATTTGGCCTGATATGGGTCTCAATCAGAGGAAGGTGTTAGTCATTGTCTCTGATTGGGAACCATATTTAGGTAGCCTGTTTTGTGTTGGGTTTTGTGGGTGGTTGTCTTCTGTCTTTGTGTCATTGCACCAGATAGGACTGTTTCTGTTTTTCACTTTTGTTGTTTTGTATTTTGTAGTGTTCTCGTGTATGGTCTTGATTAAACCTGTTGAACTCTAACCACGCTGCATTTTGGTCCTCCTCTCCTTCAGTGGAAGAAAACTGTTTACATCCACGATCAATCTACACACAATACTCCATAATGACCAAGCTATTTGTTTTGCAAATGTATTAAAAATAACAAACTTAAATATCACATTTACATTATATTATATATATTAGACCCTTTACTCAGGACTTTGTTGAAGCACCTTTGGCAGTGATTACAGCCTTGAATCTTCTTGGGTAGGACGCTACAAGTTTGGCACAACTGTATTTGGGTTTCTCCCATTCATTTCTGAAGATCCCCTCAAGCTCTATCAGGTTGGATGGGGAGCATTGCTACACAGCTATTTTCAGGTCTCTCCAGAGACATTAGATCGGGTTCAAGTCCGGTCTCTGGCTGGGCCACTCAAGGTCATTCAGAGACTTGTCACGATGCAAATCCTGCATTGTCTTGGCTGTGTGCTTAGGGTCGTTGTCCTGTTGGAAGGTGAACCTTCGCCCCAGTCTGAAGCCCTGAGTGCTCTGGAGCAGGTTTTCATCAAGGATCTCTCTGTATTTTGCTCCGTTCATCTTTCCCTCGATCCTAACTAGTCTCCCAGTCCTTACCGCTGAAAAACATCCCCACAGCATGAAGCTGCCGCCACCATGCTTCACCGTAGGGATGGTGCGAGGTTACTTCCAGACGTGATGCTTGGCATTGAGGCCATCTTGGTTTCATCAGACTAAAGAATCTTGTTTCTCATGGCCTGAGAGTCCTTTAGGTGCCTTTTGGCAAACTCCAAGCGGGCTGTCATGTGCCTTTTACTGAGGAGTGGCTTCCGTCTGGTCACTCTAACATAAAGGCCTGATTGGTGGAGTGCTGCAGAGATGCCTGTCCTCCTGGAAGGTTCTCCCATCTCCACAGAGGAACTCTGGAGCTCTGTTAGAGTGACCATCAGGTTCTTGGTGATGATTGAGGCCACTGTGTACATGGGGACCCTCAACGATGCAGACATTTTTTGGTACCCTTTCCCAGAAATATGCCTCAACACATATGACGTCATGGCGTGGTTTTGCTCTGACATGTACTGTCAACTGTAGCATGACAGATGTGTGCCTTTCCAAATCATGTCCAATCAATTAAATAACGTATTTCTGTTTTAGTTTGCAAAAATGTCTAAAAACCTATTTTCGCTTTGTCATTATGGGATATTGTGTGTAGATTGATGAGGAAAACAAGTTAACCTATTGTTTTGAGAGAAAGTCAAGGAGTCTGAATATTTTCTGAATGCATTGTACCTACTCCATTGGGAACTTCAACCAGTGTCCAGTGTCTAGTCCAGAGTACCTCAGCCAGTGTCCAGTGTCCAGTCCAGAGTACCTCAGCTAGTGTCCAATCCAGAGTAACTCAGCCAGTGTCAAGTGTCCAGTCCAGAGTACCCCAGCTAGTGTCCAGTCCAGAGTACTTCAGCTAGTGTCAGCCAGTGTCCAGTCCAGAGTACCTCAGCCAGTGTCCAGTGTCCATCTAGAGTACCTCAGCCAGTGTCCAGTCCAGAGTACCTCAGCTAGTGTCAGCCAGTGTCCAGTGTCCAGTCCAGAGTAACTCAGCCAGTCTCCAGTGTCCATCTAGAGTACCTCAGCCAGTGTCCATTCCAGAGTACCCCAGCCAGTGTCCAGTCCAGAGTACCTCAGCTAGTGTCAGCCAGTGTCCAGTGTTCAGTCCAGAGTACCTCAGCTAGTGTCCAGTCCAGAGTACCTCAGCTAGTGTCAGCCAGTGTCCTGTGTCCATCTAGAGTACCTCAGCCAGTGTCCAGTGTCCACTCCAGAGTACTTCAGCCAGTGTCCAGTGTCCCATCCAGAATACTTCAGCCAGTGTCCAATGTCCAGTCCAGAGTACCTCAGCCAGTGTCCAGTGTCTAGTCCAGAGTACTTCAGCCAGTGTCCAGTGTCCCATCCAGAGTACTGCAGCCAGTGTCCAGTGTCTAGTCCAGAGTACTTCAGCCAATGTCCAGTCCAGAGTTCCTCAGCCAGTGTCCAGTCCAGAGTTCCTCAGTCAGTGTCCAGTCCAGAATTCCTCAGCCAGTGTCCAGTGTCCAGTCAGCCAGTGTCCAGTCCAGAGTTCCTCAGCCAGTGTCCAGTGTCTAGTCCAGAGTACTTCAGCCAGTGCCCAGTGTCTAGTCCAGAGTACTTCAGCCAGTGTCCAGTGTCTAGTCCAGAGTTCCTCAGCCAGTGTCCAGTGTCTAGTCCAGAGTACTTCAGCCAGTGTCCAATGTCCAGTCCAGAGTACCTCAGCCAGTGTCCAGTGTCTAGTCCAGAGTACTTCAGCCAGTGTCCAGTCCAGAGTTCCTCAGCCAGTGTCCAGTCCAGAATTCCTCAGCCAGTGTCCAGTCAGCCAGTGTCCAGTCCAGAGTACTTCAGCCAGTGCCCAGTGTCTAGTCCAGAGTACTTCAGCCAGTGTCCAGTGTCCAGTCCAGAGTTCCTCAGCCAGTGTCCAGTGTCCAGTCCAGAGTTCCTCAGCAGCGTCTTGCAGCAGTCTCCCTCTAGGACCATAGGATCTCGACTGCCACAGGAAGGCGAGGTGACGGCTGTCCCATGCACCTGCCCCACATGTGGATATCCCAGAGCCAAACGGAACATGTTGACTGTAAACAAGCTGAAAAACCGCAGTCTCTACACCTGACCTGCAAGTGTCTGTACTTCGTCCTTCACAGAGGGAACCACGACAGGCAGAACAAAAAAACTGTGAGTATGACAGTGGGGAGTTTTCATCTGTAGGTCAAACTGAAAATGGCATACAGTTCACCCTTACCCTTAACATGAACTCACACACTCACTGTTTCATTTAACGTTTGTACAGTTCCCTGATTTCCCTACTTTTAGAATCCGTTTTACGTGACTACGTCTTCTAACCCTGTTCTCCAGTCAGTTTATACGTCTAACCCTGTTCTCCAGTCAGTTTATACGTCTAACCCTGTTCTCCAGTCAGTTTATACGTCTTCTAACCCTGTTCTCCAGTCAGTTTATACGTCTTCTAACCCTGTTCTCCAGTCAGTTTATACGTCTAACACTGTTCTCCAGTCAGTTTATACGTCTTCTAACCCTGTTCTCCAGTCAGTTTATACGTCTTCTAACCCTGTTCTCCAGTCAGTTTATACGTCTAACACTGTTCTCCAGTCAGTTTATACGTCTAACCCTGTTCTCCAGTCAGTTTATACGTCTTCTAACCCTGTTCTCCAGTCAGTTTATACGTCTTCTAACCCTGTTC